>NC_140342.1:24895606-24939824 GCF_963514085.1 Chelon labrosus | reverse complement strand
GATGGATCCAAGGAGCTGAAGACAAGGAAGACAACCGTAAGAAAATGCAACAGGGGTATTCAGAATTAAAGACTAGAGCCACAGCACAATGCCACTAAGGTAAGCAGACGATCTGGGGAGGACCGAAGGGGAGGATCCATTGCTTGCAGGTGTGCAGGTAAGTGGCTCCAGCTCCGCCCAGCTCCAGACCAACCTCCAGTAGAAGGACCCATCAGCCTAAGGCCGGCCGGGTAGAGACAGAAAAGAGAGAAGAGAGAGCAGAAGGAGGAACGAGATAAACATACATCTGTCATAGATACATACATCTGATTAAAGCGTACATGTGGAACCTGATGATGTTACATGACAGTTTGAGAATATAAGAGGAATCGTAGGCAGGTTTGAGGACTGTTCATTCAGGTAGGAGTGGATAACTGCAGGAGGCCATGAAGACTGAACAGGTTGATAAGACGACGACAACAGATGCAGTATGGAGCTCCACTCCAGGCCAGAGACTCTCACATAGATTAGTGCTCTCAGATTTAGTTAAACTGATCTGAAACGTGAGTAGAAATAGTGAGGGACTGTGAACTGTTTCTTCGAGGTTGAGTTTGCATTTTCGAGGCAGCAGGTGAACTTTCCTTTCGTTCCTAAGTTTTAATGACGTGAAATGTTTCGCAGTGTATATGCACCTCTCCCACACCTGCACGTATATTTAAGCCTAGCTTAAAGTATAAAGCCTCAATGCAGATGCAAAAGACATGATTTGTCATTTGTTTTTTAACTACAGTACCCACTCCTGACTGTGCTGCACGTTGCTACCATTGCTGTTTCTATTTTTTTCTTCTCTTTAACAGGCAAAGTAAATTTCAAATCTTAGACAACACCGTTCTGCCCGCGGACTATTTTCATTTTGCGATATGACTGTAAACTAATTTAAAAACAAGAAGGGGGAGCAGTACACAGTGTTATGTAACCATGACCGAATCCTCAATCCGGGCCGTAATTAACTGCGCAGACGTAATTATTCCTTTTTATATGTCAGGACTATTGTGTCTAAGAAATGCTATTGTCCTCCGTGACCTGTTTTTTTCAAGTTTAATTGCTATTATTTTTAAGTCTGGCGGAAGGAATTCTGCCGTGTGATTGCACTGATATTACAGAAGTAATGGCCGTGGATCCTCGTGTAGTTCCAGCCGCTAAATTAGCTCTGAATTAAGCCTTCAACACTGCAGCGCGTTGCTTAACATAACTGAAGCTGAGGCCAAGTCGGGCAGTGAACCGAAAAAGAAAAAGAAGAGGGGGGAAAAAAAACAAGAGCTACATAAGTGGGTCAAGTTGAGCCTGCTGGGGAGGTGTCTAGCAGGATTCCAGATGCAAATGGTTGGCTGGTGGTGGTGGGGGTGGGCAGGTGGGGGTCTCTTTACAGGCCGGGGTCAACCCTGCAACGTGTAAGCCCCAATGAAAACCACGTGTGGCCCGGGGAAGAAGGCTCGCTCCTGAAACCAGATGTGCTCCGGCTCAGGTGTCACTACTTTGTGATCCGTCCCCCCCCCGTCCGATTGACTCACGGCCAAGCCTTCGCTCGGTCGGTTCCCTCTCGCTCTGGCTGTGTAAACTGTCAACGTGCGTCAGTGCCAACGCCACAAGACAAATTCCTGACTTGACAAATTCGGTGATTAATGGACGCGTAACATTTTAAAATTACCTAATATGTGTTTTCCCATCTGGAGCGCTTTGAATATTGACATGAACCAACGTTCAGCATAAATTCTCCTCATGGAAAGCCTCCCCACCTCCCGGGGCACAGAATGCGTCGCGGTTCACATTTTTTAATACGCTCTTCCAGTTGGAAAAGCAAACGAATGGCGAGTCAGGACGGTTAGATTTATAAATGAAAAAGAAAGAAGTCGACACAGAAACTGAAAAGCAGGGCCTGACTTATTGTGTCTGCACTGACAGACGGTCTGAGGTTCAATTTAAAAGGTAATCATTTTGATTATTCCTGATTTTATGAGAATGATTTTCAAGAAGACTTGAGATCCGGCTTTTAAACTGATTAAATTTGATTTTTAAATAATGAATAAACATCTTCGAAATTGTTTACGACATGCATTTTCTTCTCAATTAGTCAAAAACATGGCATGAATGGTAAATTTCACAAATCCCAAAAAGTTTTTTTTGCAGTATCTGAGAAGAAGAATCGAAGAACCTAAGAAAAGCTGAAAAATTGTAGATTAGAGCTGTTTCCAAATGAGTTTTCTTTATTTCTTATTGATATCATGTTAGTATAGCGCTCCAAAATTCAAAAGCAGGACAGTGTCAAAAGGTTTAAATCAAGTAAATCAAATCGCAAAACTCTGCACTTGGATTTTAACCGTTTGCTTCGTCATCATTCAGGTTTAAAAATCTAAAAAACTACAGTCGTGTGCCACTTTAAATGCACCGCGGTGTCAGTTACACAAAGCAGAAAGTAAAGGTCGGGGACAGAGAGTTCAGCGGCGCGCACGAGAGAATGAGGTTAAAACGTAATAGAAGGTCAGTTCTGATAAAAGTCAAAGACACAAACGATACTACAGATCTGTAACGACCTGAAGCCGACCGGTAACCGATCTTCAAAAGGAATATCCAGCAGCAAAGCATGAAGGATTATTACTGCGTGGGCCTGGGTCATTAGTCCTGTAATTTGACTATGTGATGGATACGGAGAGCGTTTATTACCTGGGCCACTGCGAGCCCTGGAAATGTTACGTAACGTTCGTCCGGACCGCTCTTCTCTCTTCCCCTCTTTATTTCCTTTTAGTTTATCTAATGGTCATTACGGACGTTTCAAGTCATTACCACTCGAGTCCTATAAACTTTTTAAAATCGCACTCGTAAACCCCGCAGTCATCAGAGTGAAGAGGGGACGTTATTCTGGAGGGTGCTTGAGCTTCTTCTGTCTGGAAACCAATCACACGAGCACATAATGTGGAGCTTTTATTAGCGCTGTAAAATAAAAAATAAAATAGAAAAACAACAGACGAGGAGAAAGTCGATCACCGGTCGGTGATGTTACAGCAGGTGTCTGCCGTTATCTGCAGCATCAAAACGTCTAAGTTGGGTTCAGCTTTGTGCAGAAAAGCCTAGATCCGAGATGTGCAGCGTCAGCTCGAACCAAAACAAAACATTTAGCAGTGACCTCAGTCATTAAACATTAAAATTCGCCGTACTGTGTAACGCCAAGACTTGTTTTAACAAAAGATTCACAGAGCCTTTAATGCGATTCAGGTAGAGCATTTCATCAGGATGTAGTGTGGCCCTCCGCCACGCATTGTTCCCAAGCCAGGTTATTTCAACACTACGACAGATAGCATCTGCTTCGAGATGCCGCAACAAGACAATTACACCGACGAGTCTCACGTCTCTTTTACAGACTTTCTCTCGTCTTTTCCTTCCTCTGCCCGGTCGCACACGCAGCCCGTCCTCCTATCCGAGCTCTTCCCCAAACATCCGAGGTGGAAATTTTTTTCTTTCAGACGGCAGGCCGATGTGAGTCAGGTGAATGTACGTGTGTGTGTGCTGTGTTTCATAATACACCTCCCGGCAGGTTGGAACAGCGCAGGGACATGACACTTTTTGGCCGAGCTCCAATCGCACACATATACGCAGACACATTTTTGCTCCTGGGCCAAACCATCAACCTGCACCGCCATCAACCCCCCATGCCCTCCGGCCCTTCAACTTGACTCTCCTTTGGGTTAGAGGTAAACATTTGCAAACTGTTGACTTGAAGTTCAGGAGCGTTCACTTATGTGCACAGTCATAGTACGAAACCTGCTGTGCCAAATATGTAGAGAGTCACCAAGATCAAAAGTAAAATAAGAACAAAGATGCTGTTATTTTCTTGTTCATTACTGTATTTTTCCACATTAAAGGGGTCACTGAGAGGTCAGAACTTCATTCACACTGTTTGGGTTAGAGCTCTGTAGAACCAGTTAGAGAAGACTGACAGTATTGAGTCACATTCTGTAAAATACCATTCAATACTCTTGTAGTACAATGATGCACTGACTGCGAGCCAGGCCTTCCTTATCAGACTCAGTCAGGGTCAGACTAAAGTCAAGGCTCTTTCAAAGTACTGCGGGACAAAAACCGCCGCAACCTACGTACGTAGCCTACGTCGGTGCGAGTCATTTATACTTGTGCACTCGTCAGTCTGGCTAGCTGTGTAACAACACCACCCAAACACTAGTTGGTGCTGTGTCTTTTTTGCCAGTCAGGTTCATTTATGTTTCCACTTCCTGCATCACTTTCAGCAACGGCGACTGAAACGTTCAACAAAATTTCACCATAGACGAGTCACTGAAATGTTTGTATCTCTGAACCTCCTCAGTTAACCTTTCCTCGATGTGTTCCATCTTTAATGATCCAAAACAATGAATGAAAACTGTGGAGATGGAGAAGCAGCCGGAAAGTGGAAACTACTACCAAGCGGGCCAATCACAGCTCTTTAGGTCTGCGTCGCTGCATTTTTGAGGAGGTGCACGTCAGGCTACGGCGCTAGGGTCCACACAGGGTCTATGTATGCTCTGCTCTGTCACCGTACGGCGTCAAATTGACGTAGGAGCATAAACTGCCTATTAGGATTACATCCATAGATAAATGAAATGCAGGCAGGGTACTGGACTGATCCAACTTTCATGAGTTCAATCTCAGACTTAAAAGACATTTTGATTTTAGATTAATCCTCAAATGAACGTGTAAATTAAACAAGTACTCTGAGCTGGATATGTCCTGTGGAGGTTGGAAGCAGGGCCTTTGTCGGCAAGGCGGCAGTTCAACTGCTCCGCAGTGCTGGGATGACGGGGACAAGTCTGCGGAAAGCTGTGAAGGAGCTGGGAGAGGAGGCTGAGAAGGCGAGCTACTGGCTGTGGCTTCGGAGGAAGGAAAATGAATGGGGACAAACACCCCCTTAAGGGCAGCAGCAGGGAGATGCAGTGGTGTAGGGGGCGAAACATAAGTGAACGGCGGCCTCCAGCTGATGAACCTGCAGCTGCCCACACTGGCACCAGAGGAAGTGCGACAGGCCGAAGCAGGAACCAACATCTCACCTGTGCAATGATCAGTATTATTTTCCATTTCGTTAGCGCTGGAGGCATTTTCCCCACACGTAAACAAACTCCATACTGTATAGTAATGTCAGAACGTCGCTGACCTAAACCTCGCCGTGATCGGCTGGTTGCAAAGAAATTACTCAGAGCGCCGCGCGTCGGTCCGATCGCATCAGACGAGAGGTGATGCAAATTCAAAACACTCAAAATCCGAGCACATGCCGCCAGACGTCTAGACGCAGAGACAGCTGCCTGCAAGCCATCGTAACCTTGATGGAGTTGCACACACTTGGAGGCAAATGAAGGAAATTCTGAATGTGATAAAGATGCGAAGCAACGGAAAGAAAGTCACATTCGGCTTTTTTATTCATCCCTTTTGTAGTGCCAATATGGTGATTAGTAACTCCAATTTAGTGACATGCATTATTAATTGTATTTATTTTATAATTTAACGACGTTACAGTACATGAAACTAGTTATTCCCCAGCACTGGTTGCCGTGTAGAGGCACATTAAAAAACACTGGGGCATTAAATATTAAATTAAATCTTGGATTAGAGTGAAGCATCCAATATTAATGCATCATTCTGTGACAAATCCCTGCAGCCCAGACTCTCGCAGAATCTCTTCCCATAACTGAGTTTGCAATTTGAGGAACTTAACGCCGCAACACTTTTAGAACGTACATGAAGCTATAAATGTATGTAGATGTCAACAGTTAAAAATAAAATAAAAAATAAGAATTACGTATTTGTTGAATCTCGAAATCCTGACATATATTTCTCCCAGGGTTCTCGCGCTACGTGGAATGTGAATCCAGTTGTATTTTTCTAAGACACGAGTGGAGGCAGAGGTTGCTTCATGGCACATTTTTTCACCAGTGGTAGCACATTCCTTTTCGTCCCTGGCATGTGCTTTTGTTACGTAAGACGCCGTCTCAAGCGAAAACACAATTTGTGCCTCGCAGTGTTGAGTCGAGAGCGAATATGGAAAACATATGGCGCCCATGCAAAAAAAACCAAAAAAAAAAAAAAAACTGTTTGTTTGGTCACATCCTCAGCGAGAGATGCACAGATGGGACTCGTCGTTCGGAGCGACTGGCTCGCAGCTGCCGGCGCGGGGTGTTTACATGCGGGCGAGGGCATCTTTAGAAGTGGGCCACAGCTGAGGAGCTGGTGGAAACAGAACGCCACCATCGAGCTGTGCGCTAACAAGACACAGAAGTCTGACGGCCTTATCCGCGGAGACTCTCGGGGAGGCTTCTCAGCGTCTCGCTCGGAGACAGTCCACGGCTGTTAATGGACAGATCGACTGTCGTAGGAGTTTGAACTTGTGACCTCGCCCCTCGCAGGGAAACTCCGTCTTAACCTCTAAATCGGCCCGGCCTTCCTCGTTCATACCGCGGCTCCCGCAGGCCTCCAGCGCGCCTGGAAGCTCGCCAGTTTAAGAGGCTGATCTTAAACGGTTTTTGAAAAGAAGTGGAGGGAAGTGGAATTTAAGGATTAGCATTGAGGCCCAGTACTTCTCTGGTACTGACTGAAACGCTTCCCTGACACCAAGTATTAAACTGTAGACAGATTTAAATTGGCATCGGATTCACGGTAAAGCTTTAGTTTTAGTTGAGGTTTCCTGGATCTAGAGAAGGAGAAAATATCTGAAACAATATCCACATACTGCTATCCACGTCTTATATAGGTTATGTGGACTTTATGTTAGGTGTACATCGATCAGCCACAACATTAAAACCACTGACAGGAGAAGTGAATAACATCTTGTGACAATTCAGTGTTCTGCTGGGAAGATTCTGGACCTGGCATTCATTGGTGTGGATGTTACTTAGACATGTAGCACCTGCCTAGACCAGACCAGGCACCCCCACCCCATAGTAATGACACTCCTTGATGGCAGCAGACATCCCCAGGAGGATGCAGCCACAAAAACACTTTAGAAACAACTAAAAAAAACATGAAGAACATCACAAGGTGTTCCCTCAGAAGGCCCATGTCCATTCTCTGATGAGTCACAACTGTTTTGGAGGCAACAAGGAGGAGACCTACAGAATATTAGGAAGGTGGTCATAATGTTATGTCTGATCGGTGTGTTTAAAACTTATTTTTAATGTGGACCACCAGTATAAAAACCAAATATCCAAATTATTGGCTTGTTGTGGTCTTCTAACTTCCCGTTTTGTCCAAAAGTGGGTTTTTTATTGAGCTGTATTGATTTACATTTACGGCCTGTGATTACCTTGTTCCTATCATAGTAGAGTGGACATTAAGAAGAGGTAGAGACTGTTCAATGGCGGTAAATAGCTAATTAAATCAGTGTTTTGTGAGGGAAATTCTTAATTGTCCCTTATTATTTTAATATTATATATGAAACCTAACATTTGCGGATGCCACATTAGATTGTATGTAAGGTGGAAGCTTGTGGTATGGTCAGAAGCACTGCCTTATGATTATCATGTGGTTGCAAGGTATGAATGGACATGTTGTTGTATGCTCCATTGTGTAATATGTTGTGTGAATTAACATAAGGAACTAACTTTAAGGAGTTCATCCTGAAGGGGAAACTGAGGTACCTCTTCCGTGTATATGTGTTCTGGAAAAAGGTCACTGTATATCACACAGTGATGGTTAAAGTGAAGGAGAAGTGTTATGTGTGTCATGAGATGTATGCTGAGATGTTAGTACAATGAGTTGTGTCAAGTCATATGTAATCTTATGATGTGACTACAGATATGAACGTTGTTTAGGATAGTGTAAAAGCTGAGGAGAGACTGCCTCTCTTCAGTCATCATCCGTCGCTGATGAGTGGCTCTTGCTTGCAAGCAATAAAGGTTTCGAGAAACTAAGTATTGTGTCATAACTTGGTATTTTGACCAACTCTCATCTGCACTAGACAAGCAACTGATTTTCAGTTACCACGACAATTTCCACTCAACACCTGGGTCAGCAAACGCATCGCTGTCCGTTTCAGATTAGGACGATGCTCACGAATGCATGAATATTTAGTAATAACACACGCCGTAACATGACCTTAACCAGATTATGAGAGAATATTTGGGGAAGATATAAAAGCTAATGGCACAAAAGCAAAGAACCAGATCATGTAAACACAGTCCGTGAAATGTTACCCTTCGAACAAATCGCCTCCCAAAAATATCAATCACCTGTTTTTTATTAGCGGTGGCAGAATTCAATTAACAGACCTCCATCACGGCCGCCCTAATTCAAACCACACAAGGTCGGAGGAGGGCGCCGTCTGTTTATCGCCAGCTGATGAAGTGCTGCACGGTCTGGCTTAACGGCCGTTCCTCGGCCGGCGAAACCTCCCCGACCCCCTCTATCAGCCCGTGGCCTTTGACCTGTGGCATTAGGGTTGGCCAACATCTGGTTGGAGGCACCCCCTCCCCTCCCGCCCTCCTACCGCCTCCACCACTGCAGCCTGTGTGGAGAGGGAGGGAGGAAGGCCGGTGGGTGGTGCTGCTCCACATAATTCACAACTCGACGTCCGAAAAAAAAAACGGCTTTGAAGCTGGCATTTCAAAGAGACGACGTCGTTTACTCTGTGCCGACTGCCGACCAGTTGGGGAGGGTCAGAAATTGTTCAGATATTGCACCTATGTTTTGAGCAATTACATGGTACATTTTCTTTTGCATTAGTAAAAGTCTGCAAAAGTAAGGCAGACGCTGGATTCAAGGATATGTGAGGCAAACAGCTGAAAGAAATAGTGAAATAGTGAAATAAAGTGAATAAATATGTACAAATAAAGTCAGAAAAAGATTTGACATCTTCACTTGGAGTGTAAGTTGACCTGGCAAAGAGTGTGGAATTAGAATTAAAGAAAGGATGAAATCACATTCAATGACTTTGAACTGCCTTTGACCTATCTCGATCAGGCATAACATTATGACCACCTTCCTAATATTGTGTAGGTCTCCTCCTTGTGCCTCCAAAACAGTTGTGACTCATCAGAGAATGGACATGGGCCTTCTAAGGGGTGTCCTGTGGTGTCTGGCAACAGTATGTTGTTAGTGGGGGCCTTTGAGGGGAGGGGCCTCCGTGGATTATCCCACAGATACTTGATCAGTTTGGGATCTAGTGAACTTGGAGGCCAGGTCAACACCTTGTGCCGTTTTTAGTTGTTCCTAAAGCGTTTTTGTGTGTGTGCCTGTGTCAGGCTGCATCCTGCTGAGGATGGCTGCTGCCATCAAGGAGTGTCATTGCTATGGGGTGGGGGTGCCTGGTCTGGTCTAGGTGGGTGCTACATGTCTGAGGAACATCCACAGGTCCAGAAGTTTCCCAGCAGAAGATTAAACTGTCACAAGATGGTCAATGTTATTTACTTGACCATTACTTGACTTGACAAATGTCTGTGGTTTTAATGTTATGGCTGATCGGTGTATGTATTCTATGTGGTGGAACAACATGTCTGGTCTGGTCTAGTTGGGTGCTACATGTCTAAGTAACATCCACATGAATGAATGCCAGGCACCAAAGAGTAAATTAGTAGTAACTGAAAGTAGGGATTCAGTGTTGGAGTTTTAATGACAGCTGGAGACAATGTGGACACCATAGGTCACATCCAATGTACACACAGTTTCAGGCAATGTCATTTCTTTCCATAAAGCAAAAACAAAAAAAAGTCATACTCCTGAACATCTGGTATACCTTCTCTGGGATGACAGTAACACATTCTGACCAACTTGTTTGACACTGCCACCGAAATGTGCAGGAACAAGGAGCAAAGAAGTGGAAAGTTACTGGAGTTTTCAGTCGTCCTTAGAGGAGGGGAGCAGGAGGATTACGGGTCAAACAAGAATCTGGATGGTTTTCACTCTGCGGGGAATCTATTTGATCTAATTTTCTTCTTCTATGACTCCGAGAGCGTCTCTCTTCTGACTCTCTCGTTGCTCAGAGGTCGCAGATGTTACTGGTGTGCAAGTCTTTTAAAACAAAGTCTCTCAGTGTGTATTATACAGCTGCTGCAGACCGTCGCATGCGTAGCTGCCTTGTCTTTACGTCTGTGAGTGACTGTACGTCTTTGCGTGTTTATGTTCATATATGTATACAGTATATACACTGGAACGAATTGCATACAACGATGCATGTGTTGATTTATGTGTGTTTGTGTGTGTTTATCCTCCCGTGTCTGCCACTGTGTCTGCTAACATACCGTTACCAGATGATGCATGTGCGTACAGTACGTCTTGCGTTTGCGTCTTTCTACGTTGCGAGCGACTCGTGAATTCAAGCGGATCACGCGCACGCGCCTAGAAGAGAATCTATTTGCCTGTTCGTTTTGCCATTTACGCCAGATAACGTCCCGGGAACGTCTCGCTGGGACGGCCGAATCTTCAGCAGTCATCGGCGCTGACTCCATCCATCTTAGCAGCCCGTTCAAGCTAACAGCTTAACTATTCATCATCAGTATTCACACCTGTCCGAATCCATAACCTCATTGTCTGTGGGGAGGAAAGAAAAAGGAGGGGGAAAAAAAAAGTCATCGCCATCTTGCAGAGAAGGGAAGAATCCAATTCCCCTTTTGCCTGCATCTCCTACATGCATTTGTCATACGTCAACCAGACAAGTGCACTCCCTCCTTCCCTTGCACGCTACCTAGCTTTGTCCTGACTCATAAAGAGGCTAAATGAAAACCATCCCAACACCCCCACCTCTGTCGCTCTTGTCTCTTTGCAACCAAAACTCATTTCCTCTTCGCCGTGTATCACGGGAGGGAGAAATACACGCAATATCGAAGACAAAGGAATTCCCTGAATGTGGGAGTGGGCCTGCAGATGTTGGGTAACTGTCACCCCTTGAAACCTCCAGCCCGCTCCCAAACGCCCCCCCCCCCCTCCACCCATCCCGTGGTTCATATTTGAGTTTTGTGCCGAGAGCGCAACAAACAGATGCAGAAAGGCTCACATGCACAAAGGCACTCAGACAGCTGGGCATGTATGTACACTTGTACGAATACAAACACACAAACAACACTGACCGCTGCTCATGCTCATGATTCTCTGTGTCTTTTTGTTTCGGTGCATCTGCAAAATTCACATACATACATACATACATACATACTGTACGCAAAATAAATACTGCAAACACATGAATACAAGCCGTTTTCACATACACAAATTCCGCCCCCTGCTACACACACACACATGCACACGAACGTGCACGTACAACTGCTGCAAATTCTCAAGTGTGTGCATACACCCCCACACATGCTGACACACAAATAAACTCCCTCCCTCCATGCTTTTGCTGACACACACATACACAAACACACACACAAAGTACTTGGACGTCCCAGGGCCTGGACCCTCTGTTTTTTCCATTACGGAGCCTGGCAGCGGCGCGGTGCAGCACTAGCAGAAACATTAGCAGCAGTGGGAGACAGAGCTGATGGCCGAGCTCGTAAAAGCCTGATCCACTAACTCGCCTAAACACTGGGAGGTCACACACACACACACACACACACACACACACACACACACACACACACACACCAGAGTAGTTAGTGCATGAAGTTAAATTCTAATTCCACTCTCTTTGCCAGGTCAAGTTGCACTGCAAGTCAAGATGTCAAATCTTGACGTATTTATTCACTTGTGACATTTCTTTCGGAAAAGACGTTGAAATGCAGAGGGATGTCCATCATTTTTTGCAAATGAGGATAATAGGGGTTGTACCGACCAGTCAGCTAGTCGATTTCACTGCTGTGCCATGGCGCTTTAAGCAGGAGGTCAACTAGACCAGTCAGCTAGTCGATTTCACTGCTGTGCCATGGCGCTTTAAGCAGGAGGTCAACTAGTCGCCAATCACGCGAGTCGGTACTGAAATACAACAAACATATCTCATCTAAAAAGGCTAACGCTAGCAGAGGAACGGTCCAAATCCTCCCAACAGCAGTCAATTAAAAACTTCACCAAACATCCTGCTGTAACAGAGAAGGAGGCCGCACGTCAACAAGTTGTTGGCGAATTACCTTTAGCTGCTGTACAAGGAAAAGGCTTCGGAGATATACCCGGCTCATTATATTATTTTACAATACGCTTTGAAGTACTATTAAACGCTGTTGACGGTGCCGATTTGTTTAGGCTATACGTATCTGCAGCGTACGGTATTGATAAGCTCATGTGTTTATGTTCATTTCTGTTGTGTTCTTATTGTTGCTGTGGTTGTAAAGCATGTTTTCTTTGTCCTTGATGTCAGTGAACGCACCACAAGAGAGACGGAAGTTATGGTAGAGCTGAGAGCCACATATTAGAAGTGTCGGACTGACTGTGTTTATGGTGTTGACGTGGTCTACAGTCGACAGTAGTTTGTGTTCAAGCTTCACTAAACTTGTAGAAAATAGCTTCTTTTCTGGTAACTTCTTTTGTGTGAGACGCTACAATATGTATTCAGGTCAAGAACACAGATGTCATTGCCGTCCAACCCCTAGTAGATAATTCATTCATTCATTTGATTCAACAGATATATTTATTCAGTCCTGGTTGTACTCTGGTGTCAAAGAATGAATGCACATGGACCTTACACACATACAGAAAACCCATGATTCAATGTGAAGTAAGATGAACAGAAGATACCTAATGTCAAGGTGTATTAACACATTGCATTTCCACCTCGTTCAAGCATAAAACCTTTTGAATGCTAAATTAAATCCACTGTAGTGGCCCCACGTCCATCTTTTACATTTAAATTAACTAACCGCAGCTGAACATCGAAGCAAAGCCTTCTAGTGATAATCCCTTGGTATCACATTTAGATTTATAGAGAATCTCTTAAGTAGATTCCACTGGCAAGTGCAAAATGACCTCTCAGTTTCTACTATGTCAAGTTTAGAAGTTTTATTTAACTTCATGGAGGCATTTGAGTCACTGATCAGTGTTTTATGAGGGGGTTAAACTGAGGTTTCGCTTGTGTCGTGTTCTGCAAGGCAAACGCGAAGACTTCCATCATTTGTAGTGGTTTTCAATTTCAGCAGCGCACGCAAGAGCGAGCTAGGGTTTCAAGAGGTTCCTCCTGCACAGAGTGGTTCCTAAGTGTTACGAGAGGGAATCCAATTAGAAGGCATTTCACCGCAGGTAATTCGAGCGTTTTAGCGCGTTGCTTAGGAGGTTTTAATTGTTTACCCTTTCCGTAATGAAGGAGGACGGGGAGTTTCGGCTAACGCGCAGTTTTATACTTGAGGGGTTTTAACCACACTTGTTAATAGAAGTAAGTCGGTCAACTTGTGTCGTAATCCAATACTCGTGGCAAGTCTCGTCTTTCCTGAAACTATCCATGAAAATTCAATAAAATAAGCATTTCGAAAATTTCCACCAGGTTGTTATGCACTTACAGTATGTTGTATAAAATTATTCTGATCCCTTCTTTGTGTTCACCGTACATTTATCCATTTATGGGAAGTCACAAACAGGACTTCAAATCCGGGTCACAGCATCATTTGAGACAAAACAAGAAAACACAGTCAGATCTCGGAAGTGATTTACGTCTTATTACATAACCTGCCTTGACATTTCTGATTAGCCGTTTGCTAAAGCCTTCCCTCAAAAGCATGATTTACAGAAACAGGGCTTGGGTCCAGTCGGCTGTCTTTCTTTCTTTCTTTCTCTCTCTCTCTCTCTCTAATCCCCTCTCCCAGTTTGGCGCTGGACCAGACCAGAAACAGAAAGTAACACCGCCGTGCAATAATAAAGAGCAGCATCAGTCCGCGTGCATACACTGCAGGCAACAAAAGTCAATAAGACTATTTCGAGACATATTTTCGACACAAGTCATTAGCTGAGATGTGGACTCGGCTACACCGGTCGGTTGAATCGTTAAATCCATTACATTTTTTTTTTCATATGTTCTTGCTTATTACACAACACTGCTGTGGGGTTTGGGGCAATAACCAATTACATGAAATGGGATTCGTAATCTTTGTCGCCCCTATCTTTCTCTTTCTCTCTCTCCAGTGTTTCCTGTCACACCTAAATATACGCATCATTCATCAAAATTCCAACAATACGGCACTGGTTATTATTTTTTTGTTGCCAGGGACTTTTCTGCATGTATTTCTGATATTGTTAGATATTTAGAGTGTGCATGTATATTTATAGAAAGCCTCTCATTTGACGGCATGCTACAGATTATACAATATTATTATGGTAAAGTACTATACGGTTTAGGCTGATGCTTCAGGCGAATACTAGCTTTATGGATGTCAGTTTATCAGTGCACCACTTTGGACTCAATTCAGTTATTTCAAGAGATATCTGGGAAGATTGTTATAAAATTTGGTAATGTTCTCCAGAGAATGGGGTTTGCTGAACCTGTGGTGCCAAGCAATCTTTGGTTTACAAGCAAGATGACAATTTTTGGATGAAACAAATGGAAGGTCTGTTATGAAATTTGATATAAATGGTCCTCTGACATGTTCAAATATGCGTGGAGTTGGTAACTTACATACATTTTGGATATACATTTTGGGCAGACATTTTGTTGACATGGGCTGACGGAATGTGTGTAATGCGAATCCTCGTAGCAACAGGATTCCAGGTGAAACACGTTTTAAGCTTCCTGTGTGACGCTTTACAGCATTAAATGATGCAAACGATGGTTCTGTTTAGCGCTAAGGACAGGGCTAGGCAACCTTTGACTGATATTATGAAATAACAAACAAAATGTGTACTGATTGCATGCAACATGACATACGCTGGATTCCTGGCGCAACTTCATGTTCTACCAAGGTGCATTGAAGAGAAGAGCAGCTCTTGTAGTAAACGGAACAACTCCATTAGACCCACGCGATTCAACTAGTAGCCTTCATCAGGGTCATCAAGAAACACACTGCAAAGGACAATTTATATAATGTATGAAGTAAAAAAACGTGTAATTTTAAATGGAAACAACCAATCATGTACAAGCACATATGCATGTAAGCCAATAGGGCTTCAGGCAAACCAACCACATCCACCAATCAGCCACAACATTGAAGAACATTGACCAATTGACGATCTTGTGACAATTCAGTGTTCTGCTGGGAAACTTTTGGACCTGGCATTCATTGGTGTGGATGTTACTTAGACATGTAGCACCCACCTAGACCAGACCAGGCACCCCCACCCCATAGCAATGACACTCCTTGATGGCAGCAGCCATCCCCAGCAGGATGCAGCCTGACACACACACGAAAATGGTTTGGGAACAACTAAAAAAAACAAAAACATGAAGAACAGCACAAGGTGTTGACCTGGCCTCCAAATTCACTAGATCCCAAACTGATCAAGCATCTGTGGGATGATCCACAGAGGCCCCTCCCCTCAACCAGTAGGACCCCACTAGGCCCTGGTCGGTGTACATTCAAATACATATATACCCCAGCAAAGGAACACCTAGAAGTGTGGGTTGGGTATATTATCATGTGTTTTCTTGCCTATCATTGAACCAGACGGCCAAAAGGGAGGAATGTCCTGCAGAGATCAATGAGACAAGATCTATAAACGGGTTTGAGAAGGTAAAAGGATACTAATCTCCCTGGAAGGCCTGTAACTGGAGCCAAATGAGGGCATGTTCACATCTGTATCATCGGTTGTGGATCAGTTTTTAATAGAATTAGTATTGTTTTGAAGTCTGTATCTACTTTAACTTCTATGTGATATACTTAGCATACATCAGACGTCTCGTTTTTTTGCCTGAAAGCAGAAACATCATCAAAATCAGCATATCGTCATTACCATCAATCCACTGCTGCCTCAAATGTCTCCTCATTAGCAGGCATTTGTTTCAAATATACCGTCTCTGCGTCACTGCCCAGAATATATACTGCTCCATAAGCGAGTACCATGGCATCCAACGCTGCTGCCTCCGCAGACCGGGTCTCCATGGTGATCTCGGGGTAATGAGTAAGCGTGCCACAGCACAATCAGCCGCTAGCTCATTAGCGCATATTTATAAACCCGACCCAAGTGGCAGCGCACCGCGTTAAACCACCCGGCGCTGGCAGGACCTCGTCCGTGGCAGGAGCTGAAAGGAAAAGGGTGGACGAGAGGAGACGTGTGAAAGAGGTGCAGGCCCGGTCCAAACCGGCATCCAATAATGAACAACAGATTGCTATGGGAACGTGGTCGTTGCCGTTATTACCTTGCTGGACAAACAAGCGAGCGAGCAGTGGGATTCAGAAGCAGCATGGTATATGGTTTTTACACTCAGGCCTAGCTCCATATTCTCCACTTTTCTGTTTTTCAAACTTTAATAATAGTTGTTTTTATTATACATATGGTGCTGTGATAAGTTTATGGAACGAGTGATTTAGTTTATTCCGGCGCTTCAGCCTCCAGAGATAAAAGCCTCTTCTCCCTATGAAATAAATGTATGTGAAAACAGAAGGAGATGAGATTTGAGCAGTCACGCTGAGCCACGCACAACATTTGGTCCATAATATTAAGTTTTTTTCTTATTTTATTTTTACAGTGGTACATTTAAGCACGCTTTACTTTTCATACCGAACGTCTGCCGCTTTAACCGACGTGACTGTATAATGTGTCGGGAAAAATCAAGCGCGCCGCGGAAATTATATAACAGAGGGTGGGTGGCTTTTGTTGCCGAAATAAAATCTCTCACCTCCCGCGCTGTAACTTTATGATAATAGAAATTGTCAGAGGTTTGTAAAACCACGTGTCCCGCCATCCCCATCATCACCACCACCACCACCACCACCACCTCCACCTCTAAACAATCAGCCAGGGTAATGAAAGTGATAATGGTAATCTTTACGGCCCACCATGCCAGCTCAAGACACCGGCGACCCCCCGACACTGATTTAATTAGCTTTCTTCTTCTCCTTCTCCTCCTGCCTGTCTTTCATCAGCCCCGGCCCTATAAACTATTAACGGCCTCTTAGGCAATTTAGCTTGATCACTCACACCAGTCTGCATTCGGCTCGGCTGAAAATGTTTGAAGAGATTAGCGGGGGGGGGGGGGGAATGCTTGCCTACAAAAAAAATAAATAAAAAAATAAAAAATGGAGGAATAAACCACATTGGGGAAAGGAGGAGGGGGGAAGCGGGGGTGATTAATCTCAATCAAAAGGGCTTTATCGTGGTCTGGGCACCCAGTGAGAGGAGAGGATTCGGAGTTAGTTTCTTTTTGTTTTATGTGATGATTCAACTGGTGCATGGCGGCGAGTCATACGTTTGTTGTGCTTGTGCAATGAGGTTGGATTCCAGTCAAAAAAAATAAACAAATAAACACAGAATAGCCCAGAGGTACTTTATTTAGGAGGCTGATATTGCGGCGATGGAAAGACACAAATTTTTATGTTTAACTTGAAACGGATTATTTACGGTTTGAAGTTTGCAGAATAGTCGGACCCTTGGTTTAAATCTAAGGCTGTTGTTTTTGGACTCTCTAAAAAGTACAAAAAATATATATTTTATCCGTTCTGAGGCTCGTGTCAAAGTATTCATACATCACTGTTGTATAAAAATGACCAGAAAAGGACTGGAAAAGATGGTATCAGCTTTGTTAGCGGAGCACAACAAATAGACAGTGACGACCTCGTTCTACACGGTGGATTCTCGGGTCCGTTATTCCTCAGAAGTTCTCCTCAAGCGTCATTTTCAGCGTTGCGGAAAGATACAAGCCTCCGCCGTTGCGCACTCGTCAGCAAAATATACCGTATGACTGGTTGTGTGTTCAGCGCCTCGCTCCAGGAAACGTCAAGAGTCAGTCACGCTTGAACCGAAGGGAACTTCTCTTCTCTGAGGAAAAAACCCACTTTGTTGCTCTTCAGATAAAAAGGTGACGCCATCTGTTCTCGGTGTCATGTTGACGCCGCGGGATACGTCCCATGGATGACTCAGTCGCTCCCGTCCCCGGGCCACGAGCGGAGCGTGCCGTCGTCATCGTACTCGCAAAGACATGTACACCAACCTCCAAAAATAATAACTGCAAGAGAAAACCCGTGAACTATCAAGAACCAATGAGATACACAAATAGTTAGTACTTGACAAATGCAAGGTTCTTTTTATTGGATTGGTCAATTCAAAAATCTTATTGCTTGGCCAAAACCAGCAATGGATAGAATATCATTGCACCATACCATTATCCTTCCCATGTATATAGTGTATATTTATTTATATTTACATTTTTTTACTTACACTATTATATCTTATTATATTTTACTGTATTTCTTTTACTGGTGGTCTTCAAGAGTGTTTTCGTCTATGTGCCACTGAGCTACTGCGACCAAGCAATTTCCCCCGTGGATGAATAAAGTCTAAATCCAAGAAGGCATCTGGGACTCTGGGAAATTGGGATGACCCTTGTTTAACTACTTCCTGACAATCTGTACACTCAACCGCTGATCAATCCCTTTGAACAGTCATCACTTACTTCTAATTGACATGTCTGCCAGGGCTGGAAATTTGACTCCTCGAAGGGGAGACTTAGAGGCCATAAAAAAAGGACACAAAGAGGAACTGTGCAGTTTTTAGATGCTTTTTAGACCGGGGGAGTCAAACATACGGCCCGAGGGCCAAAACCGGTCCGCCAGGAGGGTCAAATCTGGCCCGTGGCAAGAATTTGCAAAGACTTTAACTGGTATTTTTCAATCTAAGTGACTGCTGTTCTTAATTTGTCCATTCTTTTAGTAAGAGAAATGGACAGAACTCAACACACACAACTAAAAAACATTTTTTGTAATGTCCTTGTTCTTCTTTGCACTAAAACAAAAGCAAAAATTTGGAGTTGTCTTTATTTTAATGCTATTGTGCTGTTAATGTCACTTGCCCGGCTCATTTGAGACCAAATTAGGCTCTGCGTGGCCCCTGAAATAAAATGAGCTTGACTCCCCCGCTTCAGACAATGCAGCTCCGACTCATGCAGGAAGTCCATCCTGTGTGCATTAAAAAAAAAAAAACCCTTTCAGCTATGACGTGGATCCCAAGAATTTCCCTGAGATATGTGCATATCTGTAAAGTGCAACAGCGTCCCCGGGCATGAAATATCTTCCGTTGTGCAACTTTTCTGCTCCGCCGTTTATCTCTCCGCTGAATCGATTCTATGAAATTCACTCACATTTCTCATACGGGGTTGGTAAACTCTTCAATTGAAAACAGATTTTTTTATTTTTTTTATTTTTTCATTTTATCTACCATTTCAGCCAAAGGGCATGCACATACATGCTCTGCCGTAATGGATGGCCGATGTTTCCAGTAATGGAGTATGCTTGACCTCCTGTTGCAACATCAGCCATTATACAGCTACCTGCATGGTGGAGAATCGGTCATCTGTGTGTCAATAGTGGTCGAGTATTCTCTTTGAAGTGTTTTGCTTTAGGTAGAAAAAAATAAGGGAATACAATGGAAGTGTATTTTTTAAAAAGGCCTCGGATTAATACAAAGCCTGAGAGTAAATCATGAAAGTAAATCAGACTACTTTTCCATTTATTCTGTCCTTCTCCAGCTTAGATTTAGACTTTTTTTTTCTTTCGCTCATCACCTGAGGCAGCCTCCGCTAATTCAATCAATACCTTCAATTTCATTGTTTACCCTTCTGCGTTCAGCTCTGGTTTCAATCCAATATGTCCGAAATTAGGCCAATATGTCCAATCTGTTGTTGAGTTAACATTTATGGATGCCACGTTTAATTTTTTACTACGTTTGTCTTTAAGAGCATCATGAAGATTTGTGAAAAAAAAAAAAACACATTCAGGCTGTATTCAGTGAAGTGGAGATTAAAAAATTCTATATTTGCATGTGTAAGAGGTAATGTAGTAACATAATCAAATTACCTTGCACGACGCGTTTTAAATGACATTCATGTGCCGGCACGTTCTCAATGGGAGCAGGATTGGTCGGATAAAAATAAAATATGTCTGACATCTATTCACAATCAAATATGACACGATGCTTAAAAAAAAAAAAAAAAAAAAATCCCTTTGACTCTGTTTAAAAGCTCTTACTCACGCAGCATGCATGCAAAATGCTAATGGGCTAGTTTTGTATCTATTAACATGGTGACCTCCACGGAGCGATGTGCCTGGGGATATTAGCAGCGGGCCATTTGACAATAATGGGACCTTTAATCTGAGCCTGAGCCAAACACATGAATGACATTTCCCAGTCAGTGTTCCCATTCACAAACAGCGGGGGACCAATCACGGGGAGTTCAATTAGATAAAAATGAAGCACATCTGTCGAGGGTGAGCGGGTTTTACATTAACGGCGGAACACGAGAAATGCACCCGCTCCCTCTAAGCGCCGCGCCGAAGTGACAGGTTATCAGCGGCCTCAAATGGAGCACAAAATTATACAAGTGAGCAACAACCAATGTTGATCTTTAATTTCGGAACGTGTTCATGTTTCTGTTTGATGAATTTAAGAGCTGCTGCTAATTTGATCTAAACCAAGTCCACCATGAAAATATCTAAAGCTCAAGCTGTTTGTTGTATTGTTTAATAGACTAGCTAGAATACCAAGGAGAGACACTCAGCTGGTTGACTTTACAAGAGATTCATTTGATTCAGTTTTTATATGAAAACATTGTTTAATCCATAAACTACCTCAACACAGGCTGCTACACAGACTTCCCATTAGTCAGAATGGTTTGAGAGAGGCCCAAGATAAACCTTGTGTCAGTGAGTCTTAATGGAGCCATTTATTAAAAACAAATATGGCAACTTGATATTATATTATCATACAGTTAGCTCTAACCTGCGTGACCTTTTTACTTCTTGGGGTTGATACACTAAACTACAAACGCTTCCTGATTTGTTTTTATACAACACAACATTACTGTAGTCCATTAGCAATCAGAATAAAAATCCATTTATCCATTATCAGACTGGCCCAATCTGAGGATATTTTTAATCAGAGTGAGAGGGGTAGTGTAAACCTTTGATAATACACTGATCAGTCATAACATTATGACCACCTTCCTAATATTGTGTAGGCCTCCCTTGTGGTGACTCATCAGAGAATGGACATGGGCCTTCTGAGGGTGTCCTGTGGTGTCTGGCAGCAGGATGTTGTTAGTGGGGGGCCTTTGAGGGGAGGGGCCTCTGTGGATCATCCCACAGATACTTGATCAGTTTGGGATCTAGTGAATTTGGAGGCCAGGTCAACACCTTGTGTTGTTCTTCATGTTGTTTTTTAGTTGTTCCTAAAGCGTTTTTGTGTGTGTGTCTGTGTCAGGCTGCATCCTGCTGGGGATGGCTGCTGCCATCAAGGAGTGTCATTGCTATGGGGTGGGGGTGCCTGGTCTGGTCTAGGTGGGTGCTACATGTCTAAGTAACATCCACACCAATGAATGCCAGGTCCAAAAGTTTCCCAGCAGAACACTGAATTGTCACAAGATGGTCAATATTATTCACAGCTCCTGTCAGTGGTCATAATGTTGTGGCTGAGGAAATTATTAGCACCTGATGAACATGAAAAAGTCTTTCTATAACCCCACATGAAGGTTCCTGGAGGGAAACACGGCATCAGAAAAAGCAATGAGTGTTTTTCTTTTGGAAACATTGCATCACCTCCGTCCATCTTGGTCATTTTCTTTTCTCGAATTAATTCACAATTAGTCTTTGCATTTTGCTATATATTTACAGCAGATCTGATGCAGGCACAACCACTGTGTCCATATCAAATAAAGTTATTTTCTGATTAATATATTCCAATATGCATAAAGTTAAGTTTGAAGAATAATTTCAGTCATGTTAAAACAATTTTTTCCATGTAAACGAAAGTATTCTAGACTATTTCTCTCAGATTAGTCTTTCCACCGTAAATAAATAAGGCAGGTTCAGTATGTTTTGGTGTAAAGTTACTGAACATGAGAAGCAATAACAAGACTACTGGATATTAGGGGGATATTAAGTAGCTGTCGACAGGCATATCTGACGATGCACAGACATGTGTGCGGGTCATGTGGGTTCAAACTGGTTCAAACACAGAATAGTGAGTTAAAAAAAAAACAAAAAAAACAAAAAAAAAAACAAGATGCTCGCAGAGCCTGATATCATTAGGAAATGTGCTGTATCCACAATCACGGGATGTCATCATACCAAACAACTTGATCTCATGATGCATTCTCCGGTTTGCTCGTGGGAAACAGAGGCTGCTGTGTGGAAGTGCTGTGCTGGGTGAAGGACATTCATATGGTGGAGCTGTGCTCTCTGATTGACGAGCACACTACACACAGAAGAATAGAAGTCGGATAGTTTCCCTGTCAGTACATTATAGACCACAGAAACGTAAATGCCCCTTTGTGTGTGGAGTTTTACGAGTCAAACGTACTGGAAAACCTGTAGTGTGTTTGGGGCTAGTCATTAATAATAATCATAATAATATTAATAATATATTTTATTTTTACGGCACCTTTCAAGTGGCCCAAGGTCGCCTACCAGAGAATAAAGCAAAGGGAGAGGGAGGGGGTGTACTCCTGGAGGAGATGAAGATATGCCTCATCGGCAGTGGAAATGAATCCCATGGTGACAGAATTTTGCCCAGAGGGAGAACGTAGATGATGAAGAAGAGGGGACCCAAAACAGACCTTTGGGGAACACCCAGTGTCACACCTGAACACCCAGATTTGTGGTTACCAAGTTGAATGAACTGTTGTCTGTCTGCAGTGTAAAACATGACCTCCAGGCGGTCTGGGAGTAGCGGGTGAAGAGATGGCGTTGAATGCTGCTCTGAGGTCGAG
Source organism: Chelon labrosus (assembly GCF_963514085.1). Taxonomy (NCBI): domain Eukaryota; kingdom Metazoa; phylum Chordata; class Actinopteri; order Mugiliformes; family Mugilidae; genus Chelon; species Chelon labrosus. The sequence goes on along the minus strand of NC_140342.1, from coordinate 24,917,050 downwards.
GAGGATAAGGATGGTGAGAAGTCGAGAGTCAGCTGCACGGAGGAGATCATTGGTAATTTTGACCGGGGCTGTTTCGGTGCTGTGTTGAGGGTGGAAACCAGATTGGAATGGTTTGTCAAGGTTGTTTGTGTCAAGGTGGGACTGTAGTTGTGTGGCGACCGCCTTTTCAAGAATCTTGGAAATGAAGGGATGGGTCTGTAATGACTGAGGTCAGCAGGGTCAGAACTGTTTTTTTTTGGAGGATGGGTGCAATTGCAGCCAGTTTGAGAGAGGGGGTAGAGTTCCAGAGGAGAGGGAGTTTACTATGCCAGTGATCACGTGAAATGGACGACAGGCAGGCTTTGACGAGGGTGGTAGGAAGAGGGTTGAGAAACAGGTGGTGGTTTTTGCTTCAGAAAAGATGGTGTGATTTGAAAAAACAAAACAAAACAGAGTGATCCTTAAAGACTATAACAATTAAATAAATCAAACAAAATGTGTTGACATTGATTTTCCTCATGTATCCTCAGTTCATTTCTGACAATATTCGACCATGCAATTCTTTTGCAGTAAAGAAATGCATTCATCACATTATTAACATCCACAACAGGTTATCCATATTCCTGACTTAGAGCTTATTGAACAAAATACGTCTTGAATTCTAACCACTGACTCCTGAGCCGTACGTCAAGTGACCTTCGGGTCACTGCTGTCCACCAATCTCCCGGCAAGTCTTGACAACTGTCCTTCCATCGCATGGGGGTCATTTGGCCATTTATTTAAAAACGCATTCAATACCGCAACCGCTTAGTCACCTCATACTCTCTGTCTTTACTGGAAAACGCCAAGCAGTCGCCACGCCACCGAGAGGCTAGTGCTGATTGCAAAATCCATGGAGGACAACATTCCTCTCGCCTGTGTCCGAGCGCGTATTGATCGGATGCGAGACTGTTTGTTTGAAATGGCCGAGATGATTACGTTGCGCCAATCACGCGGCGGCATCGCATATGGCGTGATATATGGATAATCCATCAGCCTACATGTTTTTACAAGATAATATTGGATTTGGGAAGCACCCGTTCATATATTGGCCACAGGGGGGGTTGGAGGGTGTATGATGTGGAGTGGAATGAGTTCACTGTGGAAATTTATGTATTGTACAATGATTGCATTTTCCAGCAGCAGTTTCATCCGGCTTTTCATGATGGCAACAAATATCCCAGTTGATTTCTCATAACTGCTGGACTCCCGTATGCATTATGCTGACCATAAATAAACTAAATGCCCCACGGTATGCTTTGCTAAATGAGGTGAATTACCAATAGGAAATAGCCTCCTAGACACTGGTATTGAGTGGTATCATGGAGTAAATGCTATAATAGATCATGCAAACACAAGAGCTACACCTGCGTTCTCCGGAGCCAAAGTACTCGCAGATTGTTTCTCTCTTTAAGGCACATCACTGGACATTTCTCCTGCTTCGTCATGTCTGCAAGGCGTCTACATGGTTCCTCTTCTATACAAGACATATGACAGAAACAGACATTAAATGCACTGGATAATAGTAGAGGGCTAACCCTAACCCTAACCCCACTGCAGTCGTGTCACAAGGTAGGCCCAGAAAGCATGCAAAATTTTAGCATCATCTACTGCAAAAAACAACAACATTTTGTTAGTGGGGGGCCTTTGAGGGGAGGGGCCTCTGTTGATTATCCCACAGATACTTGATCAGTTTGGAATCTAGTGAATTTGGAGGCCAGGTCAACACCTTGTGCTGTTCTTCATGTTTTTTTTAGTTGTTCCTAAACCATTTTTGTGTGTGTGACTGTGTCAGGCTGCATCCTGCTGGGGATGGCTGCTGCCATCAAGGAGTGTCATTGCTATGGGGTGGGGGTGCCTGGTCTGGTCTAGGTGGGTGCTACATGTCTAAGTAACGTCCACACCAATGAATGCCAGGTCCAAAAGTTTCCCAGCAGAACACTGAATTGCCACAAGATGCTCGATGTTATTTACTTCTCCTGTCAGTGGTCATAATGTTGTGGCTGATCAGTGTATATTTTGAAGGCAAAAATTCAGTGTGAAAATCCAGCAAACAAGATGTATTTTAAAAAAAAGTTTTCTACCCTGTGTCCCTGACCCTGGCCCATTTTAATCTCTATATAGACATTGCAGAGTTGAAGTCAACAACAAACTAACAAAGTATAGAAACCTAGGAATCCAATATGAGATGAAATTTGACATCTGTGCACCGGCACTACATGCATTTGAGTAAATATGTACCAGAAAATGCTGCATAGGACAAAATAACACGTAGTAATATTTAAGATTTCGATTTTATGAGGCAGCACAAGCTGTGACGGCCGTTCACTGGAAACCAGTTGTTCAGCCGGTGCTCTTTAAAGCCAAAAGAGAAAGAGCCACTTCCTCTGGTAAACTCCTGAGTGGCGATGATGACGGACCAATTAGCCTGACTCATTAGCTTTCGAAGAGCATTAGAAAATAAAGCTGTGGCAGGATGGACTTCGCTCTGAGTGTTTTTGCATTATTGATTGAGAATTAATGGCGGAAGCAGCTGTCATTAACAGGGTAAGGGATGGCTCCAGAAAACCTTAGTAATGGCAATCTGGCCCATTTAAGAGTCAGCTAGATGGCCGTTAACCACTTAAGGGTTGGAGCATAACATGAGGCGGAGAAATGAGAGGTTAGAAAGAGTTGTGGCCGACCGGATGCAAGTCGGATTGGCTATTAGTGTGGACAAAGTTACATAATGCTGTATTATTTACTTTTGTTATTTTTTTTCTATATTTAAATACATTTTATCACAGGATGATGGGATAAACATAATAAACTTGCATCAATCAGGAAACAGCAAGTAGGTAATTGGTTTTATTGGACCCGGATGTACCAGGAAGTATATGCAATGGATCCTAGGGCTCAGATGTCTCAAACGCCTTCCTCCTGCAAAGCAGTCCCCACATGCAGAGACTATAATGTCATACTGAATACCTAAGGGAATGAACACTCTGTTGGAAGAAGTGGTATATTCATGTACATGATTGGTCATCCAGTTTTTGGCCCACTGCTCAACTGTAGTCAAGTGAAAAGTTGGCTTTTGTACCCTGATTCTTCGCTTCAGTTGGAAGGCTTCCAGGTAACCCTAACCCTTATAAATCAGACCAAATGGCTTCAACACGGCGACCCCTGTTACTCTCAGGGAAGCCCGTGTGGACATTGTTGAGGATTATAAGTATCTGGGACAGGTCGAAGAACACAGAGGCTCTCTACTTTCTGAGGAGACTGAGGTCCTTCAACGTCTCCCGGACAATGTTGAGGATGTTTCATGAGTCTGTGATGTCCAGTTCCCCTCTTGTGTGCCGTTGCATGCTGGGGCAGCGGGCTGTGAGTGGCGGACGCCAACAGACTCAACAAACTGATTCGCAAAGCCAGTGGTGATGTTGTCGGGGTGGAGCTGGACTCTTTGACCACAGTGTCCGAGAAGAGGATGTCGGCAAAAGTGAAGACCTGGACAACTCTGAGGAGCACCTTCAGTAACAGACTTATATATGCGGTTTAGGCTTTGACGCTGTAGCTATGGTGACAGCCCAGGCGCTGACCCTAACGCCGTAGCCTGACGGGCACCTCCCCAGAAATATAACTATGCGTTGTGGTAATGCAGACTGCAAGAGCTGTGATTGGTCCACTTGGTAGTAGCGTGTTTCCGCTTTAGTATTTTGGCTGTTTCTCCAAAAATACGCAATTTTCTAATTGATTGTTTCAATGGAGATCAATGGAGATGGAACACATCAAGGAAAGGTTAACTGAGGACGTTCGGAGATACAAACTACTCGTCTTCGGTGAAATTTCAGCAAAAGCTTCAGTCGGCATTGTTGAAAGCGAAGCAGGAAGTAGAAGCAAAAATTAACCCGACTGGCAAAAAAGACACAGCACCAACTGGCGTTTGGGTGGAGTTTTTACAGAACGAGCAAGACTGATGAGCGCACAATTATAAATGGCTCACACCTGCGTAGGCAACGTGCATATGTTTCGTCGTCTATGTCCTGCAGTACCTTAAATGAGCCTTTATCCAACTAAAATGCACCACAGAACACCACAGGAGGTCATTCGTGCCTGTGGCCATCAAGCTTTATAACTCCTGCTGAGTGTCGGTCACTCTTAAGACTTCAGACTCTCAGACTATAATTTATTTGCAACCATTTTACATCTGCGCAATGTGAATACTTAAAGCATTTCTTATATATTTATATTGTTTATTCTACTTGTATTTGACTCTATGGGAGCCGCGGCGACAAAACCATTTCCCTGATGGATTAAAGTATTCGGATTCTGATTCACTACAACGTTGGTTACACATGAATTCATCCGTAGCATGCACATTAAAAAGGGGCCATTCTGCACAATAAGTCACTAATCCGTGTGTGGATAGAAGGCTGATAAAGTAATCAACCTAAAGCCTCCTTTTATAACTCTGTGGTGTGTGCGGGTTCTTATCAGCCAGTCAAGAAGGTACATATTTATTTAAGAGGCATAGTTTCCACTGCACCCCTGCTGCACAAGTATTCCATATTTCAGAGAAGTTGTTAAGTGCTTTTGTCGATTCAAGACAGGTTTTGATAAATCAAACATGCAAAAAGTTTCAGAAAACAACGAGAGCATTTCCTTTTCAAGGGTTAACGGAAGCGTTTTATTTTTAAATCTCAGCATCCACTGGCCTCTGCCTCTGACTACCATTAAAAGCTCCAAGCGGGGGATCAAAGCCGAAAGCACAATAAGACATTGTATGCCGAGTGTTACGTATTAACCAGCTATAGCCCAAACAGACTCCGGTAGGACTGCTCGGGTTACGCCGGGCTTAAAACCCAGACATGTTTTCGTCTTGGCGAGTGCCTCGGTTTGCCAGCGAGCCACCCACGCATTGCTGCAACATTCAGTTACTCAACAGGTTCAAAGGGGGCTTGTGGGCGGTCCGTTTGCGATACAGGTGTGTTATGTTTCAAACTACGTGGCATGCGGCGCGCACGGCGAGGCATAAAGGCTGCATTGAGTCAGTGGCCGGCCCCGTTGAGTAACACGAAAAACAAAAACAGGCCGATACTTGCAGCAGAGAGGGGATATATGCACTGTAGTAAGCTTCATCTTTAGAGGCTGCCACCTGTACGGACATGCTTTTACACACACACACACCTCAACACTGGCTTGCACACACACACACACACGCACACACACACACACACACAAAAAAAAACGTGAAAACTTGAGCAAACATATTGAACAAATAGAAAATATTTGGCCCCCGTTCATACACTGCACACAGCTATGCAGACAGACCGACACATGCACACACACATGCATCATCCTTGGTAAACAAAACAAAACGTCTGGCTTTTATGACACCTGCATTGCTGAGATTCTTGTGCACACCGGCACCACGGCTGTAATTTACTACTCCATAATTATGCAGCTGGCTGGAGATGCAAAGCTGTCATCTTCATTTTTATTTGTTTTATTTTATTTTTTTAAAAAAGAATCTAGGAGGTACCTGAGGAAGACGAAAACAAACTCTGGAATGAAGAGGAGCCTCAGTGCCTATTATGACAAAGTAGGTTATAATAATGCGTCTGCCACTTTGCTCGTGCGTCCATCCGTTAACCAGTTTGTCAGGAGCAAAAACAAGAGCTTTAGTAAATAAAAATGCATGCGATTTTAGCGGAAAGAAATGTTTATTGAAGTTTGTCGAATGATGTTCTGACAAAACAAATTAAGGTTTCCTTCCTTGAGCATTTTATCAGTTTAATTCACTAATAAAACATTTTGATAACATACAATTTCTAAGGTTTCATTAAGATTGGATTGAATGGCTAAACATCTAGGTATTTTTTTCCCATTTACATGCACGTCCCAGGTCGAATGGGACAGGACATCCCGTGGCTTGACATCATTCACCTGCTTTAATTAACCTGACATTCAAGGTCGCTTGAAAACGCCGCTCCTGTTAGGCCACTTTATGAGATGAGACTGTGGACGTTTGTCAAAAAGACGTATATTTAGTGACGCGCATGGATGCGAGGGAAGGAGGGAGGACCCAAACGCAGGACACAAAGGGGAGGAAGGAGTTGGAAATAAAATGACTTTAATAAAAACTGGGAACAAAGAAAGGAAGAAAAGGTGCTGCAGAAAAGGCAGGGTAGTCAAAGAACACAACTACAAAAACAGGTGAGAACCAAAACCAAGACCAAGAAACGGAAGGGCAACAAACAGAGGTAACATCGCAGACGACTTGACAGCAAACAGAGGGGAAGGCAGGGCTACATATATACACACATGGGCAGAGGGGTGACGAGACACAGGTAGAACTAATGAGGGCGGAGCAGACAGGGAGAAACCAGTCCGTGTCCCAGGCCACGGACTGCCACCCCACCAAGTAAGTTTAATTTAATTTCGAGGGAATAAAATAGTTTCAGCTGTGGCTCAGTAGGTAGAGCAGGTTGTCCATCATGATCCAGAGGGTTAGTTAGAAAAGAGCTATATACAATACAAGCTTTTATCTTTGGGGTGTTGGCTGTAGACACAGATACCACAATAGAGATTCATATGGTTCTCTTTATGCTACATGTATGAACATACATTGTATTTTAAAAGTATACACTTAGATAGACTTTATTGATCCATAAGAGAAATTGCTCGGTCACAGTAGCTCAGCTGTACATAAAAAAAAAATGTTTTAAACCTCTTGCAAAAAGAAAAATAGGTGTAAGACAGTTAAAAAATTTTTTTTTTTAATTTTTAATAAAAATAAAAAAAATAAAAAACAATTTAAAAAATACAAATAAAATAAAAATAAAATGATTTTTAAAAATAAAATAAAATATAAGTAAAAATATATAAACATATATATATATACACTATATTACCAAAAGTATTCGCTCACCTGCCTTTACTCATTCTATGAACTGAAGTGCCATCCCATTCCTAACTCATAGAATTCAATATGATGTCGGTCCACCTTTTGCAGCTATTACAGCTTCAACTCTTCTGGGAAGACTGTCCACAAGGTTGAGGAGAGTGTTTATAGGAATTTTTGACCATTCTTCCAAAAGCGCATTGGTGAGGTCACACACTGATGTTGGTCGAGAAGGCCTGGCTCTCAGTCTCCGCTCTAATTCATCCCAAAGGTGTTCTATCGGGTTCAGGTCAGGACTCTGTGCAGGCCAGTCAAGTTCATCCACACCAGACTCTGTCATCCACGTCTTTATGGACCTTGCTTTGTGCACTGGTGCACAGTCATGTTGGAAGAGGAAGGGGCCCGCTCCAAACTGTTCCCACAAGGTTGGGAGCATGGAATTGTCCAAAATGTTTTGGTATCCTGAAGCATTCAATGTTCCTTTCACTGGAACTAAGGGGCCAAGCCCAGCTCCTGAAAAACAACCCCATACCATAATTCCTCCTCCACCAAATTTCACAGTTGGCACAATGCAATCTGAAATGTACCGTTCTCCTGGCAACCTCCAAACCCAGACTCGTCCATCAGATTGCCAGATGGTAAAGCGTGATTCATCACTCCAGAGAACGCGTCTCCACTGCTCTAGAGGCCAGTGGCGGCGTGCTTTACACCATTGCATCCGACGCCTTGCATTGCACTTGGTGATGTGTGGCCTGGCTGCAGCTGCTCGGCCATGGAAACCCATTCCATGAAGCTCTCTGCGTACTGTACTTGGGCTAATCTGAAGGTCACATGAAGTTTGTAGCTCTGTAGCAATTGACTGTGCAGAAAGTCGGCGACCTCTTTGCACTATGCGCTTCAGCATCCGCTGACCCCTCTCCGTCACTTTACGTGGCCTACCACTTCGTGGCTGAGTTGCTGTTTTTCCCAAACGCTTCCATTTTGTTATAATAGAGCTGACAGTTGACTGTGGAATATTTAGGAGCGAGGAAATTTCACGACTGGATTTGTTGCACAAGTGGCATCCTATGACAGTTCCACGCTGGAATTCACTGAGCTCCTGAGAGCGGCCCATTCTTTCACAAATGTCTTGTTTCACAGTCTGCATGCCTGAGTGCTTGAATTTATACACCTGGGGCCAGGCCAAGTGATTAGAACACCTGATTCTGATCATTTGAATGGGTGAGCGAATACTTTTGGTAATATAGTGTATATACAAGATTTGCATATGTTCAAATCTACAGGAAATAAAAATAGAAGCAAATATACACACAGGAAGCATCCTTACTAGCCTTAATAATAAAACAAAGGCTTTTCCCACTTGACAATTCAAAGAACATGGTGCTAAGACACGTTGTTTGTTTTCAAACGGACACATTAACTTTTCCCTAAGTAGGCGTCAAACACTGAGACAACACGGACGAAGAAGCAAACACCCCCACAGATTAACACTTTAATTTGCACATGCCAGCGCAACATAAATAACCGTCATCTGTATTCTTTCTGTCCAGTGCTCTTTAGTGCTCTGTCGAATGTTTGATCAGCTTTGATTTATCCAGCCCCCCTCCCCCCACCCCCTCCACTCTCATCCACCCTCTCCCACCGGCAAACACACCCAACATCAATTGCCGGTTATTTTAAGCACTCGGGGGTCTGCCGTTGACACTTGTCCACGTACAGCGACGTGCATCGTTCAGAGCAGATATCCGTCCATAAATCATGACAAATTCCTTGTTTGCACACCTACGCCCAGTCACATTGTGAGGACTAATGCGGCCGTATGTGATCACTCCATGACTTGAGTAATGGGTGATGAGTAACGGCCTCACTTCTCACTCCCACGTAGAACACACAAGTTTTTTTTTTTGTTGTTGTTTTGTCTTTTTCACTCTTTTCCCACAGCCTCTGCTCCTTCACGATCATCCTGAATGTTCCTCCTGTCTTTCCCCTCCATTCCTTATTCCTAATCTCTCAAAAGAACCTTCTACCCCCACCCCCCGTCCCTCCCGACCGGCGGTGCACCCTCCAATCAATTAGCTTATGGTGTGCGATGACAGCAGCTGCGGCCTAGCAGGGCTTCTTCACATTTAAGAGAGTTTTACTGACCAGAAATATAAAAAAAAAAGATTCCTGCCGTGTACTCGCCCCAGGGAGGGATAGTTGGAAGCCTGCATATGTTCATCCATCTCTGTGCTTGTATTTTGGAAGCATCTCGCCGCTGCAGAAACAGGACACCTTGTAAAACCTGTGACCTCTTTGAGATGTTTGTTCAGTGGTGTGATCCCCGACAAACCAAGAATAAAAAGGGTTTTTATCTTTTTTAAAATCATATGGAGATCGTTAAGTGGAGCAGTCATCCATAGTGAGTCAGGACATTTCTGGAGAAAGGACATTTCCACTCTCTTTTTTTTTCTTAACAGTGACCGTACTTGAACCTGAATTTGATTTGAGCCAAAAAAAATAATCCACAGACTCACGAGGAGGGGGTGGGGCGCTCTTCTTTCTTTGCTGCAGACTTCTTGCTGTGTTTTGTTCGCCCCTGACCATACCCACCGTCAGCCTGTACACCGATCAGCCACAACATTATGACCACTGACAGGAGAAGCGAATAACATTGACCATCTTGTGACAATTCAGTGTTCTGCTGGGAAACTTTTGGACCTGGCGTTCATTGGTGAGGATGTTACTTAGACATGTAGCACCCACCTAGACCAGACCGGGCACCTCCCCACCCCATGACACTCCAGTGACAGATAGCCAAACCAATATGTGTGTCCCCACGATTCATCACTCTTTCTAGATCCTACGTCCGCCCAAGACGATGAATTCATAGAACCCAAGTTACATCCGTAACTCTAGTTTTTCAGCCATACTTCTAGTAGACGTTGGTTACCCCTACAGCCTTCCTCCTTTTCAAACCCATAAAGTATCTGTGGGATGATGCCAGACACCACAGGACACCCTCAGAAGGCCCATGTCCATTCTCTGATGAGTCACAACTGTTTTGGAGGCACAAGGGAGACCTACACAATATTAGGAAGGTGGTCATAATGTTATGCCTGGTCGGTGTACATTGTCCTCTTAAGTGTTTTTATTTTTTTTTTCCTCTGCTCTTATTTTAGGAGTCAAAACGCATCTGAACTCTGGCCACAGCACCAGAACATTCTCCCATTTTCTTCTGCTGCTCTCTATCATGCTGCCTCCGTGGAGAGAGGTTGATCCATCATTTACACACACACACACACACACATATATATACTCTCACACATAAGCAATACAATCGCACACATACAGATATAAAACACACGCGGACTCGCCCACAAAAATGTCATTCCGGGGATAGCTTGATCCATCACAGATGCAGCTACACGTAGAGACAGACACGCTCACACATGGCGCACATACCGAGCGCACATGTGCACACGCGCGCTGGATGTCATTCCAGCGACTTCGCCCATCACTCACACCCGCAGTGTGTGCAGTTACACACACTTAGACACAGGTACCGGGGATATTACCGGGTAATTGGGCCGCGCGTCGGCAGGGGGCTTATGAGTCCTGAATGATTGTCAGGTTTGTCACAAAGCCAAGAGATTCATCCTCAGCCTGAACCCGTTCATCAGCTGCCAAGAGGAGTCACTTCGGCGTGATCAACCCCCACCACTCCCCCACCCCACCCCCTGGAATAAAACTGGGGAGAAAAAAAACTGAGCTATGGTATTTATGTGATTTCATTGCTAATGCATAAATCTGGAGTGTGTGAGCATATATTGACATTTTTCACTTGTTTTGGCTTCGTTGTTTGGGCGAGATGGCGTCGTGTTGGGGAACTGCCGTCGAGGAATGCAGCAATATTTGTGGCTGAGCGTGCTTTTGACTTCTCAAATCAAAACGTCTAATCAAATCAAGCTGTATTGTCATTTTGACGTACAGTACAAACGACTGGAATGCAGTGGTGTTTCTCTTGGAGATACAGTACAGATGCAGAATTAGATTTTTAGTTTCTGTAACTGCTTGTCCTCTGGAGGGTCCCAGCTGTCACTGGGCAGGGTACACGCCGGACAGGTCGCCCTACGGACAATTTAGAATCACCAATGAACTTAATGAGCATGTCTTTGGACGGTGGGAGGAAGCCGGAGTACCCAAAGAGAACATGCAAACTCCACGCAGAAAGGCCCCAGTCGTCTAAATAAGTCACTCAGATACAAAAATACGTTTAAAGGCTTAGTTAAAACACTTAAAGACTTGGTTAAAGTAAGTAAAGTCAAGTGCACGGTGCCCTTCCTGGATCAGATCAGCATTTCTGCAGTCTAACAGCTTGTGGAAAAAAACTGTTGAGCAGCCTGTTGGTCCTGCTTTTGATGCTTTTTGCCTGATGGCGGCAGTTCCAACAGTTTATTGCGAGGGTGAGCGGGGTCTCTGATGATATTTCGTGCCCTGTTTCTGCACCTGGCTCCGGAAGACTCTCTCCGCTCCCCTCACTACCCTCTGCAGGGCCTTCTTGTCTTCTGTATGCGTTCATTTGCAGATTTCTCATTGCTAGAGACTGAAACGGCGCAGGTGTGGAGTAAAGGGACCACATTTAGGCAAGTAGAAAGGTTATTAACCTGCACAACATCACCGGCGTCTGGAGGAGCTATTGATTCACCACCTAAAGCAGCAGAAGAGGACGCTACCCATACTGGACTAAAACGATTTGGAGCCTAAATCAGATCTTGATTACTAGCTGGGGCCTCTGGCTTCAACATATTCCCTGTAACTAATATTCCTTGTCCACTGAATAATTACGTCCAAGCCCGAGAGTAGCGTCAGACGTTTTTTCTTCCCCTTTCCAAATGCCTCACTTCGCTCGGAAGCGCTGAGGCATTGAAAAGGAGAATCTGTCGGGAGAGCAGACAGACGGAGGAAGTCGCATGGCCCGCTGCCTCCCGAAGGCTTGATTCTCCTCACCTACTCTATTCCCACGAGGCCGCTCGCCCACTCTTTAAACGCTCCCCACACACATACCAAAAAGAAAAAAACATCGATTTCATTTTTCATTTGCAGCAATTTTCCGTGGCTTTGCAGCAATATTGATAGGAAAAAAAAAAAAAGAAGAAGACTGCAGGTTCCCGAGCTCGCCGCCGGGATGGAAGGCACCCAGCCGTAGTGCACGCCGGGGGAGCTCAGCGTTCAGCAACACCCCGCAAATAAAACGATATTACAAGGTCCTTTCTTCATGCCACTATAACGGACAAGGGGGGTGGCGCACAGAGGCAAACGGGCTGTTTAAGTGTTGCAGCTGTATGCGTGTGCGTGAGAAAATTCAACCCGGCGGTTTTGACTTCACGTAGAGTTGTTATGATTGGCCGTCTAAACTGACGCCCCCGCCACGGTCAATCACAATTTGTTTGTGTAATTTTCAGGAATAGGCTGGGGGGGGTTTTTCTTCTTCTTCTTTTTTTTTTTTTTCTTGAAGGAGGGTGCCCACTGGGAATACTGATGTGAAGTTAGTGGTTTATCCAGCACTTTAGGACAGCGTGCAGCCTGCATGAGTAGAGAGGTTTTATGGTCGTGGAAATGACGGCACTAAAACTGGAGCGTCTATTCAGTTTGATAGAACACTTTTATGTCAACTGCGCTTCATTAGATCGCACACAGAGAGGGAGAAGAGAGGAGGACGGGGGCAAGGAGGGCCGAGAAAGCGACGATAACAGCGGCTTCTGTGCCTCATCTCGTTAAAAAACAAAATGCTTTTTAAAATAGTGACACAAATGATGAGCATTTTTGTTTTATCTGCCACCTTAGTGTATCTGTACGCTGTGATTACACTACGCACAGAAGATGCAATCTAGTGTGACAGCACTGCCTATGACTTCACTGTCAAATCTTGCCAGTTTAATTTACAAAAATCTATAAAATTAATTAACAAATTAATTATTTAAAGTCCGTCTCTGGAAATCGTATGGATTTTGCTAATGAGATGGACGGAAATGAAAAATTAAATTAAAAGCAAAGACACCAGACACGGACACTTGATGAAATGATCTGATAAAATGTATGAGTTTACCCGAAGCTTCAGTCAGAATAGAACCTTTTAGAAGTGGTTCTGCCAGATTTAATCTAGATCAAGTGTTTACATGGTTATTAGGAGGTAATACACCAATCAGCCACAACATTAAGACCACTGACAGGATGACAGGAGAAGTGAATAACGTTGACCATCTTGTGGCAATTCAGTGCTCTGCTGGGAAACTTTTGGACCTGGCATTCATTGATATGAATGTTACTTAGACATGTAGCACCCACCTAGACCAGACCAGGCACCCCCACCCCACAGAACGCATAAAACGCTTTAGGAACAACTGAACAAAAACATGAAGAACAGCACAAGGTGCTGACCTGGCCTCTAAATTCACTAGATCCCAAACTGATCAAGTATCTGTGGGATGATCCACAGAGGACCCTCTCCTCAAAGGCCTCCTCACTAACAACATCCTGTTTCCAGACACCACAGAAGGTCCATGTCTATTCTCTGATGGGTCACAACTGTTTTGGAGGCACAAGGGACACCTACACAATATTAGGAAGGTGGTCATAATGTTGTCATGATTGGTGTGTTTTCCTATTAAACTGATTATCAAAGGTTTACAGCACCCCTCTCAATATGATTGGGCAAGTCAGATCTGATTGAGGTGGTAACATGAGAGATTTTTGGGATAGCCGTACAAAAAAAATATTTATGGATCTAAAACAGCTCAGGTGATATTTTCTTGATACAAGAAGTGGTTCATTTGGGTACGATATCTAAAATTGGTTTTAGAGACAACATACCAACCGGCCTTACTGACGCAAGGCACACTGAGATGCAACATTAACACCGCCTACCTTTTTGTTTGTCATTAAAATCCAGCAGTTAAACAGTAAAAGGAATGTGATGCTGCTTTTTATTCCTTGGGAAAATTGTACCTCAAACAGTTAAACACCTTGTTTGCAGGCTGTAAAGTTTTACTCCAAGATGGCCTCATGCCAGCGCTTCACACGTGTGGTTCCCGCAGTCAACAGTCTCCATGCCAGTATCCCACAGTTGGAAGTTAGCGTTGCTTTGATCGGAACAGATTAACCTTTAATGCAGAGAAATACAGGAACGACGTCTGCAGCGCATCTGCCATATGATGGGAATCTGAAACTATAAGCGTATCAGTGGAAGTTCATTACAGCAGTTTGCATTGCCAATCAGATGAAACTTGCTGCAAAGCTACACAGTTAATTTCACAGTGATCATCATTAAGAAGCGTCGCCTTTTGAGCTGGTGTGATCTGAATCAGTGATTATGACATCAGACATCAGACTGCTTTGCTGATAAGACGACGCAAAAATATTTCATGTTGATGTAAATCTGCTCCCTTTGTTGTAAAGCGAGTCTGAACGTATGAGTTAACTTGGAATCTGTTGACAAAAAAATCCATTTCCCTTGTCGTTTTGAACTGCTCAGACAAAAGACAATTTTCAGACAAAGTGGGACAGGAAGTCATGTCCGGTTGTGACTCTGATTGCTCTTCACCACATGGAGACGAAAGGGTATGCCTGCGCTCACTACTTCAACACTGCCGGCACCAATGAAAGACGTTGCTGTGATGACCTCCTCTTGTTGCGCTGGAGTATTTTCTTCCATTTCCGCTGTGGATTGAGCCAGCGAGAAGGAATGTCCTATTTCCTCTGTGGTGGTGGTGGTGGAAGGGGGGTGAGTGAAGGTCAGTTGTGCAGCTACTTACAAACTGAGCCATGGGGGTCAATGAGGAAATCGTGCAGTGCTTGTGTTTCACAAGAACTTGAACTTGAAACAAGAACAGCTTAGAGCCAGGTGAGGCTGTACAGCTTTGAGCTAAATGCTAATGGATACATGCTGAACTGCTCACAACAACAATACTGACGTTCAGAAGGAGTGGCTGGAGCCTATCCCAGCTGTCATTGGGCGAGAGGCGGGGTACACCCTGGACAGGTCGACCTGTCTTTCGCAGGAGACAGGCAACCATACACACTTACACCTACGGCCAATTTAGAATCACCCATGAACCCAACGAGCGTGTCTTTGGACGGTGGGAGGATGCCGGAGTACCTGTATCAGACTCCACACTGATAGTACCCATAACCTTCTTGCTGGGAAGCATCAGTGCTAACCACCACACCACTGTGCGGCCGTTACAGTAAAATGTTTTGCTTCAAAATGAAAAATTGTCCAATGACATTTGGACGAAGTATTTCAGTAAATCTTGGGTTGCTTCTATCTATCTATCTATCTATCTATCTATCTATCTATCTATCTATCGTAGGCCGCCTTTCCTGAAGTTTCCTGAACAGGAGGTAAAAGACTGGGTTCAGGAATTTATTGGTATTGATGTGGAAACTGAAAATTGTGCTGTTGAGTTAGTATACATTGTACAAGAATCAATATTATCCATTTGTGGATGGACAAATTTGACCCTGACCCTCTCCACTTCAGTGGTGACTGTTGGAGAAGTTTCCCCACTCTCAAATTCCTTTGACACTCCCATCTCTGAGGACTTATCGTGCCGACACCACAGACTGGACAGGAGGCTGCTACGTGGCGACCTTCTACCGATCCGCAATCAAGAGCGTGCTCCAGAAACCTTGTGGTACACTGGGTGCACAAAAGCTGACAGGAAAAACCTCCAGAGGGTCATGAGTTGAGCTGAAAAGATTATTGGCTGCCGTCTACCCTCCCACCTCCCGCTGTATCTTCTGGACGAGGAAAATAATCGGTGGCCAACTCTGTCCTGGACACTGCCTGCTCAGCACGCTACCAACCAATAACCAACGGGTGCAATATATTTCTCATATTACCTCAACCTACTTCTTGGTTCACCTCCTTAGTGCCTTAATCTTATTGTATAGGTGACTGTACAATGACAATAAAGACTATATCTAAGATCATGTCTTATTTGGTATACCTTGATGTTACACCAATGGAGATGAAAATGGGAAAAGACTTGAGCCGAAACTTGGTGCTGTTGAAGAGCCTGGTTGTCTCTGTCTCTCTTATTATCTATGGATTTTGTAGCTTCCTGCCATTGGAAAAGATTTCCTGCTCCTGCCCATATCTAATGTCAGAATTTGATGCGGGCGTATGAGGAAACCCTTCACACTTCGTGACAAGTCGCTGCTCAGCTTCGCCGAATACCTGGCATTCTGCAGCGTGAGAACCTTTCAAAGTGCATATTTGAGAAAAAGTTTTGAAGGATCTTTGGCAGATTAAGTGACTTGTTCTAATGGAGATTTTTTTTTTTTTTAATTAATTTATTTATTTTTTTCAGTTTGTGGAGGGAATGTAGAGCCGTGAGGGGGCGTGGGTGAAAACTGTGCACACATTCTGCAGACTCTGTCACTCTGGGCCCTGGCTCGTCTCGTCACAGCTGTTCCACGCCCACATACGAACGCAGAGCAAGGAATATGAAGCATCCAAGCCAGCTACAGCAAACTTTGGCAAACTTCTCCGCCATGTGTTGCGGAAACCAGGGAGGAGCATTTGCGTCTGAGGGCATTTCATAATTCGGAATAATAGAAATACTTAATGACGGATGGATAGAGTCTGGAGATTTCAGACTGTAGTCTAGTGCTAATATTATATAATGTGTAAAGCAGTGCAAATAAACCAACTCCCAAACATTAATAAGGACATTTACAGTACATTTTTCTTTTTTGCATATTTTGTGAGGAACTGACAGAATTTGATGCATTTTGGTGGATGCATGCTCCAGGCAGAACTGTCTCTATGGAGCAAATGGCACAACCTGATATAAACACCGCACTCCTGTATAAACAGCAAAAGGTTAAGGCTGAAACCCCTTGACAACCGACGTCAAAATCCTGTCGCCCCTTCGTGTTCTTGGATGACAGATAAGCACCGGGTTTAGAAACCAGAATCAGGCGGAAGGGAAGTGACCTGTCCCGCGACTGCAGGCTTCACAATAACTGTCAAAACCACATTACCTTCGCTTGATTTGTGATTTAGTCAAATCGTACAGCTGGTTAAGTGGGCTACTCATTTTCATTTTATCTTCTAAGCCACTCTGCACAGGCTCTCCATATTCAACCCAAAGCACTGAGTCAGTAAGTACGACCAATCAGCTGGCATTGTGCTCCCCGTGCACCCCCTCCGGCTCATCGAGCTGTATCATTTAGGAGCAATCGGGGTCGATGGTAGTTTAAAAATGGGTCCCTGTGCTGCTGCTATTAGACTGGCATGTCTCTCCAAAGAAAGCTGTCTCCTGCCCTAATGTGGTTGTGGAAAAGACTTGAAGCTGCAAATTTTTTATTCCTCTCTTTTGGAAATTCAGCTTGTTTTTTTTGTTTTTTTATTCCAGAGTGGCTGACAAGGATTACGGGTAAGGGCTGACGTCTGGCATGTTGTGGTCTCAGGAGGGAATTAAAAACACTTGTGAGACAGCAAACACACTGTCACTCTCATATGATAATATAAATAATATAATATGTAGTCATATGAACACTATCTAAAAAATTAATGCAAAGATGCAGGCAGGTTTTTCAACTCCTTGTACCGGCTAATAAGTTTTATTTTTCCACGTGCTAAGATTACCTTTATTATTTTCTTCTATTAAAAGCATGTACAAAACACAAACTTTGGTGTTTAAGATCCATTTTATGCTTCAAGTCAGTGTTGACTTCAAAGATTTTAAGACTAAAGGCTCATTTAAGCTACTGAGTAACCTACGTACACTAGCCTTTTACTGCCAGTCTTGCTCGCTCTGCAACAACACCACCCAAACACTAGTGGGCGCTGTGTGATGTTTGACAGTCGGGTTAATTTTTGTTCCTACTTCCTGCTTCACTTCACCTGAAACCTTCGCCAATATTTTGCCGAACACGAACCTCCTCGATGTGTTCTATCTTTACTGATCCAAAACAATCAATTTGAGATGGAGAAGCAGCCAAAAATACTAAAGCAGAAACACGGTTCTACCAAGCGGACCAATCACAGCTCTTGCTGTCTGCGTTATTGCAACACGTAGTTACATTTCTGAGGAGGTGCACGTCAGGCTACGGCGTTTAGGTCTACGTTGGGTCTTGGCTGTCGCCGTAACTATGGCATCAAATTGATGCAGGAGCCTAAACCGCCTATAATGGCATGTCCACGCAGACCAAATTTCAGGTGTGTTTTTTCCTGCTCGCCTTTACAAACTAATCCAGCTTTGCACAGGGGCTGTCAAGTGTTACACTTTCCTTCATTTTGCATGCATAACTACAATGCATGTGAGGCAAAGCTCAATTTTGTGCATGAATGCATACAATGGGGAAGTGTGGAAGGGCGGGAGCAATGAATCCCCATCTGCAAACATGAAGCTCAAGCTACGCCTTCTGTGTGGACATAGTGTACGTCTTTCCAAGTGCACTGTGTCTCTATGAGGTGTTGCACATCTATGTAACATCCAGTTTATGTGAAAACCCTACAGTGATATCGTAAAAATATCCAATTTGAATAGTTCCTCGTGAAAGATATTTAAATCTTGCACTATGTACAGTCTGTACTCTGTTTTTGCATCTTCAAGAAGTGATAAAATGCACACTAACAGTAACTCTGTTTAACAGGTAGTCACATAGTCTCAGCAGCACACACCTTTTTCCGGGCCCCCAAGTGTCAGCCTCAATGAGCCTCCCAGACGTGTAGACCAGGGAGGTTAAGTGGAGCTCAGAAGGGAAGCCCAGCTGTGATGAGGGACCGCAAATCCCATAAGCCAGCAGTCTCAGGGCAGGTTGGCACCACAGGAAGCTTTGATAGGAGATGTGGAGAGAGTGGCTCTGTGTGTCGACCACGGGAGGAATATTGGATGCGAGGAGAGAGGAATGTCTTGGCCGGCCTCGCTGACGTGAGAAGAATACTCTATTGTCTTGTTTTGAACAAGATGAGCACTGTGCACTGCGGCGAATGCACGCAGTGACATTTCCGTCTGGAATATGGAAAATGTCTCAGATTTTACAGCGCTGAGCTAATTCAGACGCGGTGCACTTCACCTCATGTAATTTCCAGACAATGCACATGTTCTCTTCCCTACAATCAGGCCTTAAAATGATTTGTAACAGGGTGCAGCAAGTCTTCATTTGCCTCAGGGCCGGCCGCTTGTTTGTTGTTGCTGCTCTGTAATTTAATCAAGAAACATGCTGCCTTAGCATATTCTTCATTGATTATCATAACATTTATTTAATCAGGTAATGCCACTGAGATTGAGATTTTCTTCTGTGAAAGGGAACGGGGTCCAGAATGGGAGGCAGTGTAACAGATCAGACATGATTACAACCACTTGTGCACTTATGTAATTTCAGTGGGAATGTTCAAACCCAGTACATGAAGTTGTGTGTCCTTAGATGGAAACGTAAAAGAGTGGAGATCAGGGTGGTTGGTTTTTATTACCCTCAAACAAGCATTGTTCAATAATCGTTACCAAATAACATAATCCTTTAATTTATCCCACAGTGGGGCAATTTGCAAGGTTGCAGCAACATATATTGTTAAATTATGTGCAACGGCCTCTAATCTTTCCTAAAACTAAACCACACCATAGTGGCCAAAAAACCCTGTCCGCATAAAGACATTTTCTTGTTGCTTTATTGCTGATATTTGGTTGCGGGCAAATGTTTCAGGCTCTGGTTGCTCAGGGAACACGCCTAAATGCTGTATTTCCCATCACATATGCTTTAAAAGAAAGCATAATGTAACATATTCCTACCGTATGGTCAGAGTGAGCCTCTGCTTCAACATTAACAGTTACACCGCTTTTCTTTTAGTCCACAGCTAGGCCAAGTTCAGATTTTTTAGATCAGGGTTGAACATTAAAGTAAGAGCCAAGAACAAGCTCTCCTTGAGGTCGCTGCTCTCTATTTGAGAACAACATATGTAGTTAACGGCGGATTTCCCCGTCACTCCAAGCCCGCTATTAGCACAGTACATCTGTTGCTGTATTTTGGTATTTAAGTTAACATTTACATGACAGCTGTGACAGCTCAAACACAAAAACACACAAAAACTGAAACTAATTGGTGCCATTTGTCTCCACCAAGCTAACCCACATAATGATCTTTAGCTCAGATGCAGATATGTTAGAAATAAACACGTGTATGTAACCGAAGCTCAGCTACACTTCACTGTAACTGGCTGGTTCAAATAAAAAACCCTCCGCTCTGTGCTGTGTTGACAGTGATGGTCGGGAGTATTTATATCTTGTTTCCACAGTTTTATTTCCTGACCAGGACAGCATAAGTACTGGTCAGTCATGGATTTACTCGCCACATGCAGTTCAAACACAGCACTCTACAACAAACAGCAAGTTATGTTAGCACAGTAGCTTACTAGCTAGCTTACTGACCGAGCTACACTTCACTGTAACTGGCTGGTTCAAATAAAAAACCCTCCACTCTGTGCTGTGTTGACAGTGATGGTCGGGAGTATTTATATCTTGTTTCCACAGTTTTATTTCCTGACCAGGACAGCATAAGTACTGGTCAGTCATGGATTTACTCGCCACATGCAGTTCAAACACAGCACTCTACAACAAACAGCAAGTTATGTTAGCACAGTAGCTTACTAGCTAGCTTACTGACCGAGCTACACTTCACTGTAACTGGCTGGTTCAAATAAAAAACCCTCCACTCTGCGCTGTGTTGACAGTGATGGTCGGGAGTATTTATATCTGGTTCCCACAGTTTTATTTCCTGAACAGGACAGTATGAGTACTGGTCAGTCATTGATTGGCTCGCTACATGCAGCTCAAATATAGCGCTCTACAACAAACAGCAAGTTATGTTAGCACAGTAGTTTGCTAGCTAGCTTACTGACTGCTCTCCTTGAGGTTAAAATTATAGTCATGGGCGGTGTTTGCTTGCGGTAAAAATGTGTCTCCCATTTTTGTCGCCTCAGTCGCTTAAAAGGTGACGTTAGTTCAACTTGCCCACTTTGCGTTGCCTGTCATTGCTACAACTGACTATCCAGTTGACTTACTCATCCGACTTTAGCGTTCATATCATGTTGCCAAACTCGCGAATAAGTCGGATTTAAGATAGTATGTTGAGGTGAGGAATTATTACAGCAACTCTTTTAGATTCATAAAGCATGTGGGTGTTATATTATGGTAGAAAATTCTACCTACGGTCTTTAAATTATACAACTCGTCCCCCTTTTTGTTAACATTTGGTTCAATATTTCACTTACCACTATAACTTGGTGGTCACTTCTCACTGATGCCTAGAACATGTAACCTGCTGACTACTCCACTGAGCTATGGTCCTGACTTTTTACCATGTAAACACCAATCTTTATTTTTTGCTGAGATAATTCACACTAAAAGTATATTGTGTTTTATTGTATTGTATTTGCGCTGTTTGCTGTTGACTGTACTTTGCTCTCCCTGCGTCCTCTGACACAAGTATTTCCTTGGGGATTAATAAAGTCCTTCATATCTTCAGACCTTCCAACAATCCTCAGAAGAAACTCAAAA
>NC_140342.1:17827758-17998838 GCF_963514085.1 Chelon labrosus | reverse complement strand
AATAGGCCTTACTGGGTTATTACTCTATGTCTGTCTATGTTTCTAAATCTCATGACAACGTTTGTTAATCTACAACAATTGACATAGTTTTTAATATCTGATTTGATCAAAAAGAACCCATTGTTATGCTTAAAAGAAAGAATAACTTAGCTGGTCTGTAGAGCGCTTTTCTAGGCCAGCCATGTATATTTTTCATTTCAGTGTAATATGTAAATACATTTTGAACATTTGTGTCAGCAAAATCTGAATGTACCCTGACCTATGATGCATTCAAGTGCTTATGAGAGACTCTCAGATTTGAAATAGTAGTGTTTGCTGACACATTAGAATTAAGAGCTGACCTAGCTTCTTAATCTTACAAACAAAATAGTTATTTTCTGCAACCAGCTGCTGGATGTTTATCTCCACAACAGCAACACCAGTCATTTTCCACTTATTACACAATATTTAATTAATTCATTCATTCATCTTCTGTAACCGCTTGTCCTGTGAGGGGTCGCGGGGTCATTATGTCGCGGATTTTTGTTTAAATAAATGTCTGTCAGCTCACCATTTGCTGGGAGAGGATGTAATAAAATGACAGCTGAGCCTATGCACGTGCCCACTGGTAAAACTATAAGAAAATCCTTGCATTGTACAGTATTCAGAACTGGCTGTATGTGGAGAAAGCCCTACAATCACAAGTGGCGGACACGGTGACAATGGAACACATGCAGCACTGTTATAATCTCTTGGCAGTGAGGTTCAGGTGCCACCAAGAGAACAAAACTCGGTTAAGTCCTAAAGTATATTGTGCCATAGTAGTTTCTCTTTCAGTAGGACCCAAGTGCTCGATCAAAATATTTGTATACAGCAGAAGAACAATGGATTTGATAAAGAGAACAATTGAAAAACTGCCATTTTCACAGTAATGAATAAAATAACTGCCCTGAGGTACACGGGCACCAACTCCATATTAAACCATTCCCCTGATCTCTGCTTCACCCCATCTGTCTTGTCAAAATGTAGATGTCCCAGGACTCCGGTATTTTATTGATGGTCCTCCGCTGCGGTCACAAATCACGGTAGAAGCGGCAGAGTATGTGGTCCCACGGCTTTACTGAGTCATCGTGTTTTTACAGGCCTTGTTCCGCTTATCAGCCCCAAACCTGTGTGTGTTCCCTGAAAGCGCGCTAATCTCCCCCAATGATTACATTGACCCCAGGCCATTGATTACACACCGTCTAGGGTACAATGTCACTGGAACACAGGCTGTGACCAAACGTTGCATCCTGGCAGTGCTCTCATTCCCCTCTGCTCAACCCGCCCCATTTATTCCATCCCCTGTGCTCTGCTGTGTGGAAAATAGGCTCTGGCTGTTGCCGCAGCTTCCCGAAGCAGAAATGGACTTGTTTTCATGTGAGTTAGGTCGAAATGGGGGAAATTTCATTTTTAAATTATTATTCCCAGTGGGTATTCAGGGAGAGTTTATTTTTTTCCTTTTGCTTGAGTGACAAAGCAATTGTTAGAGGAAAGAGAAAGCTGTTGCTACGTTACCCTCTGCTGTTTAATTTCCATTTTTCTTTTTTTCCATGTTCACTTCTTGCTGTCACAACAGCTGTCGAGAGGTTGGGCATTGTGGGGCCCCACTGTACACTGCTGGGCGACTGTAGTTTGACACCACATCGCTGCAGTCCTTTCATTCCCTTTCCATTCTTCTCCTTCGAGCAGGTGAGCAGAGGCCAAAGAACCGGAGGCAAAAGGCATAAAGGAAGAAACCGCTTTCAACCTGAATTCCAACTCTAATCTCCTCTCTGTGCTCTCTGCTCACCCCTATGATGGAAAACAAATAAATCTCTCATCTTCAGATACAGAGGCAGACAGCTGGAGGCTCATGTCCTTGCCACTCTCGGTCACTGGCCTGCTTAACCCGGCAAATTTGACAATTTGGTGGAGAAAGAAAACAGTCATGAGAAAATATTAGGGATTTTCTGAGTTAAATTGATTAGTCGGGTGGTGGTTAATGTTTCTTACACAAAAAATGGGTATTTGCCTTGATATTACAGGCAAGCAAATGTCTATCTCCTGCTGTAAATTAAACTAAAAGCAAGATATCGCTGGCTTTTTAGTTCTCCTGCTCGTGTAAAGTCACCTCTCCTGCCTGACCCCTGCAGTCAAGAACGCCGCTAAAAAGGTCGCGCTAAACCAAACTTATTGTTAGCTGCCAGACCACTCGCAATTCACATACAAAGGTATCTAATGGCACCGCACCTTCATTTTTCATATGGCGACAGCTCAAATACACACACCAGGGATTCTTTTAAGAGTTTTGGCCCCTACAGGTCAGGCTTTACTAGCCGACCCTGCCTGGCCCGAGAAATATTGAGCTGTCAAAGAGAAGACATTTCATAGCACCCATCAGACACGTTGAACATTGGATTTAGAGCTGTTCAGGGCTGTGGGCTGTGTCCTCAGCATTACCAATAAACTAAAATGACACAAGTCTGCAGAAGACACCGCGCAGTTCAGACTGTATAGAGACAAACTTTTAAGCTGCCTATATTCTCGTGCGTATATTTTTGTTCTTGCTCATCAGCAGGCTTACACTTCCTCTTTAACCTTAAAGTGACGCTTCACTTGAAATCTGCAGTATTTAATCTAAGAGAGATTTGATTTGAAAATACAACAACAGCTGTTATTCTGTTTTAATCTTTCGCAAAGCCCTTTTTTTTCCAGGCACCTCCTGCATTTTTCTACAATCATACGCTCATGCACTTTGACACCATTAGCAATCATTACCTGCAGATGCTGCGATGAAATGCTGGATGTCTGGAGACTTATTTTCATGGGCTGAACTTTCTGGGCCAGCCTGGATAGATAGAATTTAGTTTGAAATCTACACTCGCTTGTAGTGGATTTACCTGAAGTGGAAGGATTTATTTTGAATAATCTGCGGCTCTTATTATTGCCATCTTCTGAAGACAGCTCTTTAGATCTTGGCCAGACCCTTGATGTCAGGCGTTTAAATTAGACATGTTCCACCTGTCAGATCCTAAAAAGGTTCTTATCACCGACACCTAATCTGAAATCCCTGGTTCTAAATTTACGATTTTAACGGTGTCACAAATGCAGTGGTGTACATACTTTCTATTTGAGTTATGGAAAGTTTATCATCTTTAAGAACTATTTCAGAGGAGAATCAAATGTTTGCTTTGTTCAAATATGTTGGGGAAAAAAAACAAAAAAAAAACACATTTTCCATTGGATGTTATTTTTTCTTCACATGTCTGTATACATTGCAAGTCACATACAACCAGTACCTTCACCATACATTCAGCCGTATCTCATGTATATGTATAAGCAATATTCTCAGTATAGGAGTTAAGAGCTTTCAAGGCTCTACACTTACGCTCATATATCCTCACCACTGTCAGTATTTACATTTATATTCCGGTCTTCATTGGGATACTCTACAGTGTCAATGCTACTGTACATACAGTATGTGTCTTATTACCAAACGGTTTCCACAAACTAAAAAACAACTGATGGATAAATCTTCAGGAATTTTGTTTACCGCGCAAAAACATGCCTCCATCCAGTCAACGGTCAACAACGAGATTTGTTGCTTTTGTTGCCTTGTTGCCATATAATCCTTTACAGACTTAAACGTACCCCTATAACATTCACATGTACTTATTGTCGCGGTTTTTCAAGGGGAGGTAGGACCCAAATGCTGGACGATAAGTGAGGAGGCAAAAAACTGAATTTAATTAAACAAAAAGGAAACACAAAGCGCTGCTGAGACAGCAGGAATTACAAAAAAACAAAAATCAAAACAGGAAACTGGAAAACATGAAACATGAACAAAACTCAAAACACGAACACAGGAATCAAAAACCCAGAACAATGACACTTATGGCCTAATTGCATTGGTTTCTATTGATTGCTTGTCTTTTAGAGTTTGGGATTCAGGAGAAGTTAGAACCCTTTACTTTGTATGATGCACGCGTGAAAACGTATCTTTCGTTTCTTTCGTATCTTTTTTATCTTTCGTTAACTGTTGTTGGTGGTAATAAGAGAACTTGAGGAAGTTAGTTCACGGCCTCACCGCTAAGTGTTCAGGCATAGCAAATTACACGGCTGCTACTCAACCACCCGACCGGCTTTTCTCTGCCTTAAACGGAAATTTTTCAGTTGGCACCGTGCCCAGGAGTTACTTTGGGCCTGACCCGTGCTATTAACCCGACGTGTTGCATCCCTTGGTAATGACAGCAGGTGAAACGAGCCAATTTTATTTTGGTTGGCAGAGACATTGATTTATTGTACGCTCTGGCACTCAGCTCATCATCGCAAGTCTTTCTTTTTCTGTCGTGTATAACCTTGTAGTGCAAAGAATATTTTTTTTTTTTTTTTGAATGGTTGCATTAGATTGTCACTTTTGTCTTTTATCCTACAATGCAAAAAAGAAAAATCCATTTTTCTCTAAATGCTTTCTTCTTTCACCGCAAAATAAATACAAAAAAAATAATCTTTTATTCACACTGTAAAGCCTTCCTGCATCTCCACATATATTAAATTGTTTTTACCGAACACAAAGAAAATTGATTGGACGTTTGCTTTTGTTAGATGCACAAAAGCAGAAAAGGACATTTCTACCGTAATGACAAACAGAAGAAATTTGTGCTGTGAATTATAGTCTGACAGGGAGAGATTTTATTCAAGGGAAGGGGGGATTTCTTTCTGTTCACATGTATTAGTTGCAAGGCTGACTGGCTCACAGCTGTTCTTAATAACAATCATTAGTGCCATCTAAATCACATGTGTGGTGATTCTAGAGATTCAGCTCACCCCTCATCCATTCACTTCTCTGGGATTCTTCAATAGCTGTCCCTGGCTTTGGAGAGATCTCAGCACGTGAAGCATATGCTGAAGCAGTTAGAGGAGTTCATTTATCTTGTTCGTCCAAATGTTTGATATTAGATTTATTTTATGTCATCAGATTTATTGCCACTTTGGTCGATGTCAGTATCTATCTGCTGGATTACCATAACATTTTGTGCATTTGATTCATGCTCCCCAGAGGATTACCGATTTTGTTGATCCCCTCATTTTTTTTCTCTAGCACCACCATGTGGTTTATATTTTTATGCTTACATGTAGGGTTAAGCCGTAGCTGCAGGTATAATGTTTATCTGGATTGTCCGTTATCTCTGGATTGACCCTTCTTCTGCAGCTGTTATCTCCGAAATGCCTTGAGGTAATTTCTTCCAGTTCGGCACGATTGCTCACTTGGGGAATGAGCTGATTAGATTTTGGTGGTCCAAGGTCAAGGTGGCCTCATTTTGACCATTACTTGAAAGCACTTAGGCTAATTATGATAAAATCTGATGCTAATGGTTGATAGGAATAGATTATGAGATGATGGTCATCTTCTCTTAAACATCATAATGTTCTGCACACTTTTATATTATTATATGAGTCTGGACAGACAAAGATGTAACCTGCAACTTGATTCATTGGCAAACAACCACAGGGCAGTAACTCTAGTTTGGTTCTGAGTAAAAATTGTGAGACGAATCTCCATGACGTTCTCTCCACAGGAGAAATTCTCATGATTTCTCATTATCACTGGCTTTTCCACTAGTACCACCAGTAGGTCCAAGTTTTAACACGTACTGTGAAATTTTCCCACTGAAAACTTCTACAGAACATCAGATTTTGTACATGGTTCACAAACAGTGTATTCTTAAGCACTGAATGATCCCCTGACTTAGATTTTCCAGCAGAATAAGTCCAACTGATTTCTAGATTTTCCCTCAGCGCCACTATAAAAATGTGTTCATGGTTCATGTTTAAGATATTCATGGTCTGTTCCATATTGTACCATGATCAGGCCAAAACTCATTTGTCCAGTAGTTTGGGTTTATGTGTATTTTAGTTGCGTATGTACATGAAAATAGAAGGACTCTCCTATCAGCCTTGCCATACTTCGTGTCTTGTTCTAATCAGCCAGCATCCCTATGCTAACGCATTGAACGAACTTGGTAAACATTATGATCCTGACATTTCCATTGTGAGCATGTTAGCATGCTAATGTGAGCTGTTACCTCAGGGTACCGCTGTGGTTAAGTTGAGCCTCACAGAGCTTGACTGTAGAGCCTTTGTCTTGTTGAACATCTTGAGAGACTTTACTTAATGAATATGGAAATTGTGACTGCGTGGCTCTTAAGCAGAGGTGGGGAAATACCAAGCATTTTTCCAGAATTTTCCTCAGGTATTATTGTAAAACCTACTATACATCAGTGTTTAGTAGTCAAAAGAGGTTAGATTGCCTGCTTTCCCTCTGTTTCTGACATTTTTTTATAACAGATGTTTAACAGATATGCATAGCCAATGGAGACATATTCTCACAGACACAGAAACATTTTGAAGCTTTGGTTAAAAAAAACAAAATAGTAATTCAACTGCTACCAGAGAATGTAATCAATGAATGCATCAGAAACCTCTTGCTCTCCCACCTTTCTGCTTAATAATTCAACAACAAGCGTAGCCTCTCTGGGCATTCACTGTGAAAGGGAGCGCGTGACCTCCAGCACAGCAGCAGGTGGTATACCGCGGGTAGAGGTTGCGGGGGGGGGGCCAAATTGAACTTGCCTCTCTCTTTAATGTTATTTTTGGTCTTGAAGATATTATGATTCTAATAACACACATTGATCTGTAGTTTCAAGCAAATTATATAGTTTGGACATACTGAATATAATAGAGAGAAAATGGTGTTTGCTCAAATGAAAGCTGACTTCATGATAATAATATAAAATCTAGAGAAATAACATCTGAACCAGTCGAGAAGAAAATAAGAGATCAACCTATTTTTGCAGGCACATTAATAAAACAGCATTATTGATGGTGCCAGAAAACACAAGAAGAAGCACTTATTGGTCCAATATGTTACTGTTTATTTGTTTTAAATAGCCAGTCGTTGCAAGTGAGTGAAAGCAGTCTGAGTCTGCAGATATCAAAGATGTGGATGTTTTAGATGAAAACAGAGCAAGAAAATCACAGGTATAACTAATAACATTAATGCTTATAGGGTTCCAACTCAGTGAACAGGTATTGATCCAGCCTATAAAATACCTGCACCCCATACATAGACCAGTCTAACTCAACTATTTGGTCCAAGATGCGTTATTTCATTCTGAGAAGGGAGGTTTGTGAATTAAATCTGCGGTTCCATCTGGTTGTGTGGGTAGAAAATCCTGCATATCCAAGAGCACAATAAAATTCAGCTTATAGGTCAAATTGTATTCAGTTTGCTGTCTACAACTCAGCAATTAAAACCAGAGAGGACAGGTTTATTGTTGCCCAGTGCAGCAGGAACCCAGACGAGTTTAATCCAATATGAGTTGCAATTAACTTATCATGTCAAGATGGCAGGGGTGTAATCCCATTTGTTAAATGACCGCTTGGTCTCTGTTTTAGATTACGATGTCTGGTGAAGCAACTGGAGAGAGGAGAGGCTTCCCTCGCTGACCTCAAGAAGAACCTCGAGTATGCAGCGTCTGTGCTGGAATCTGTTTACATTGAGGAGACAAGGTAAGGAAACGATAGCCCTCGACAGTGGAACACGTTTCTACACGGTTCATTTAGCGACAACAACAGCGCAGCACTGACAATGGCCAGACTTGGCGAAATGGATGAGTGTAATTAGCATGGCCACTGACTTCATCCACGTGTCCCTGCTTGGATAAAGAATCTCAGCTGCATGAGGGAGGGTGTAAAATGAGTTCCTTACAATCCCTTACATTCATTAGTTATTAATTATTTTATAGAGAAGCCGTGTGTTGCTTTTCAAAACCTTGTAAGCTACGAGGCATGGATACATATTAATGTCACCTTCACTGAATGTATGGGGCCAGGGCCACACATGCAATAAAATAAATGCTTTAAAATGTATTTAGTCTTAAGTCTTATTTAGTTAATGCATCACTAATCACAAAATAATATAATATACACACTGAATGGAATTGTTTTGTATTAGAGTATCTGTATTTTTGACTCGTCAATGTGGCTCAAGAGACAGATAGTTGTCTTAGAAGCTGGTAGAGACCAAAAATGAGAGCTAAACTAACATAAATGTGGAACTCACATGTGTTAGGTAAACACAGTGTTACCAGATATACGATAATTGTCATATTTATACGATAGTTCCAGGACCTATATGATATAAAAGGGCAAATATACGATAGTTTGCCATTTGACTGACAATGAATACAGCAGTTGTTTCGTTCAAATGCCCAAGCCTCCGTGTTTATTCTTTAGGTTAATGCAGTCCCATGCCCATAGACTAGCTTTGATTTTAAATGCACGGTCCTAATGTGTGTTTTTTTTTCAAGTGCTTTTAGTACATTCAATAATTTGGGTCCAAATACGGTAATTTTAAAGCGACAGTGCGATATTTCTTCGTTTCCCATCTGGCAACACCGGGCAGACAAAAGCACAACACCACACACATACGTTCATGTTGCTCAGTAACTGCTGGATGTGTGAATAAGCGATTATAACCTTTCTATGGTACCTCAAAGTGATAAGCAGTAACAGAAAAACTCCCGGAGACTTAAATAACATTATAGTCTTCCAACACAGAATATCTTTGTAGTAAACATGGACAGATGTTACGCCGATTTCACAAGATCTCATCTTCAAAGGCCTGTTTCCCTTCCGGTTTAGTTTAGTCGTAAAAATATTGTCGTCGTGGCAAATTATCGTATTTTTAGATACAGAAGATAGGACCAGACAAAACAACAACAAGCTGGGAATAACAACACAAAAACCAAAAACCCAAACAGAAAGATCAGTTCCAGTTACATGTGACAGGTACATTATGCAGTATAGAGTGAAATACAGTGGGAGCTGAAAAAAGTTTTTTATACAAATGCTCTTGTCAGTATAGCAGAAATATTTACATTAACATAGTCAAGAAATGGTTTCCATATTCATTCAAAGGCATTAGGTTTGGAGTGCAGAAGACAGGTGAGAAAGTCCAGAGGTATGTATTCCATTATTGTCCTATGCCATCCTACCACTGAGGGGGCCTTATCTGAGATCCTGTGCTGAAGAATGTTTTTCCTGGCACAAAATGTCATAAGATTATACAGCTTTTTTCTGATATATATCAGTTACACGATCACTGGGAAGACCCAGAAGGAGGGAAACCGGGTCGAGTTCAAGCTCCTTTGGGCAATCCTTTCTGTATTTGGAGAGATGGTTTGGACCAACATGTGCTCTATGCGGTATCTTAAATTGCATCGCTCTTGTCCAGGTTACGAACAGTTATTTTCCTTGCATTATCCCAGATGCCCTCCCACATCTCCTCAGTTATCAGCCAGTTCCCTCTCCCAGATCACTCCCAGCGTCCGAGCGCCCAGATTTGAGCAATCCCTCGGACCGGCATAAAAGGTTCTAATGGAAGCATTGCCTTGAGAAAGAAGTACTTGTTTCTCTATCTGAAATCTCTGACCTGCAAATAACGAAAAAGATCATCTCTTGATATGCCTTATTTTTCCATAACTTGATTGAGGCAAATTATTGATAAGGTGTGGTTAGGAAATATACTCTATATGTCTACACAATCAGAATATGGCCATGATTATGGAATTATGTAAACCTCTCGTCATCTTGATCCAGCCAGATTAGGGTCAGCGATGGCATGACCACGCCAGGATGGAGGATGATGAACTATTGAGTGCAGATTCTGCGTAGCGCCGTGATTATCAGTGTGATGTGAACGCTTGTATTCACCTCAGAGGGTTTGCAGCCTTTGCTCTCGAGTCCTGTCACACGTAAACAAAGCAGGGTACATGAGAATTATTTCACACAATTGGATTTGTACGTTGCATCATGGCGTTTCAATTTTGAGCTTACAATGTTTTGGGATGTTACATAAGAGGTGATATTATTTGATGGACAGCTCTGGGATTTGTGCTTTATCCCCTGGGAAAGTAGAGCTGTAGTAAATGGTAAATGTTTGAGTAAGCTTTTAGTCTCTGCATCTTTCTCTTTGTTCTTTTTTTTAATTATTATTCATTCTTACTTCCAGGCGTTTGGTGGACACAGAGGATGAGCTCAGCGACATCCAGTCGGAGTCGGTGCCTTCGGAGGTGCGGGACTGGCTGGCCTCCACCTTTACCAGACAGATGGGCCTGATGCTGCGGCGTAACGAGGAGAAGCCGCGCTTCCGCAGCATCGTCCACGCCGTTCAGGCTGGCATATTTGTTGAGAGGTAAAAAAAAAAAAAAGAAAGTGCGAATGATTTACCCACAATCGTAAACAAGCAGGCAGTCATCGCTCCTAAATAATTCATATGGGCTGTCACCTTCATCTTTCCCCTTCTGAAGTTCTCAATCTGTCTCCTGGTGAAACCAAACCAGTGCTGCCCGGAGCGACTTAAAGCAATTCTAGCAACAACTTTAGTTTAGCCTTGTGTAACAAATGGACGAGGACAATACTACTGCACGTTTGAGAGCTTTTTCTGCTTGTGCATATTACTGAAACTCTGGAAAGCATAGTTTTTCAAAGTTGACTCATTTATTCTGATAAGAAAAAATTAAACGTACAGTCTTGGAACTTGCAAGTCCAACCATTCATCCCATGACCAATTAAATGCAAATATATTTAGATATTTTAATTTTAAGGATCTTTTATAGCAATGACAACACTGTTGCACAAGCTACAAATGGCCAATAGTCAAATATAAAGATAAAAAGGGGTAAATGAAATCTAAAGTAGTCATGGTGTCATATATCCATTAAATTTCTCTTGCAGTGTAGGAATCCTGGGTTATATTGTTGGTAATGCTTCATGTCTGAACAACTAGGGGTTACCTGGAAGGAAGGAATCTATTGGGTTTAAAAACTGTCACAGTCTGTTGGAAGGTACGTGCTCATCCTCACCCGAGTCCGACCATACATCATCACGGCCTTGGCAAGCCCGGCTAAGCACAATCATTCAGAGAGTTACGAACAACGCTCCCTCCCTCCCAAGGCTGTGCTTTATCACACAGTAACATGCAACGTGCATTTGTTTAAATCTGTAAGCCTTAAAAAATGAAAGCCATAATCTTTCTTAATCTGTTTTTCGCGGAGGGCACTCTTTTTACAATGAAGAAAGATTGGAAAAGGGAGGATGGGAATGAGTAGGTGAAGCAATGTGGAGCAGTATGATTTATACACTCCTTTGTTTAAATTTGAAAAGATATCCACAAGATTAGATATCTTGCATGATATTTAGTCATTTTGTATGTTGACACGATCGCACATTTTGCGCTATATTCCATCACTCGTATGTGATAAAGCCTTAAATCGTTAACGTGTGGGGGGAATAAAAACAGACTTGCAGAAGCATTTACCTTTCTGTAACCTAACCTTTCTAACACAGTTTCACACTGAGCTGTGTGGATATGAAGGTTTGTGAGTCTTGGTGGGGAAGCTTCCACTCTGTGGTTTCAGGACATTGTGGTAACCTCCGGTGTTCGCGCTCAGCGGCGCTCTGCATTTGATGTTTTTATCTCGTCCAAACAGGATGTACCGGCGTACCTCCAATATGGTGGGACTCAGCTACCCCGCGACTGTCATATCTGTGCTCAAGGTATTAACGTGCTCACACACGTTCGAGCAGAAAAACACACACAGACGCCATCCTATACAACGTTTATTTTGTTTGGCCAGTCTCCCTTTTTTCCGTTTAACAAGGCAAATACAGTGTTTGTGATGGACGGTGTCACTATTTGAATGTTTTTCTCTCCTCACACAGAATGTCGACAAATGGTCGTTTGACGTGTTCGCCCTGAACGAGGCCAGCGGGGATCACGCGCTTAAATTCATATTCTACGAGTTGCTAACGAGATATGATCTCATTAGCCGTTTCAAGGTAAAGTCACAAGTGTTTAACTCACCACTGATTTACTTTTGTTTATGTCAGTAGAAAAAGGAAAAGCTATTTGGTCCAGATGAGAACCCCGGCCGTGCCTGATTCGATGGACAAGAGCACTCTCATTTCTGTCTCTGAAGAGTGAGATTATGTTGTTGTATTTTAACAATGACCGTTTTATGAGGGAGGTTGGGCATACTTCACCTCCTCTTGATAGAACCGGAGCTCATTTTCCGCGGCGTCTTATAGCTGAGGACACTCCAGCTGAAGTGACAGCATCTGAGTGTAAATGACACGGGCAATGAAGCTGATATGAATATGTAATCATTGTCTGCTGTAGCCTAAATGATTCACGATCCATGATTTTTATGACATCGATTTCAGATGCTGCTCTCGTTTCATTTGTACGTGGCCGTCATTTAAGCCGCAGCTTAACTCGTTTCCTGCAGCGTTTCTAACTCAGAGGCGTTTTCTGCCCTCAGATCCCCATCTCTGCGGTGGTGTCATTCGTGGAGGCCTTAGAAGTTGGATACAGCAAACACAAAAACCCCTACCACAACCTGATCCACGCTGCTGACGTCACACAGACCGTACACTACCTGCTGCTGAAGACTGGCATGGTGGTGAGCAGAAAACAGACATGTTACAACACTGTCCTCAACTACTACTCTAACCTGCTAAATAAGTACAGAAACCAGTTGAACACATTGGTTTTATTCCAAGAAAGAAAGCTCACTGGATTGAGGCTTAGTCTGAATACTTATCCGCGCTGTATTCAGAACATCTCTGTCAGCTGACGTATGCCAGCCTAATTGCAGCTTTGCCTGACATGCAGCTTCTAAATATGGCTTATATTTTATCCTGGAGTATCCACGAACTGTGCTCTCATGGGAAAAAAAAAACAAGGCATGCAAAGAAAATCACCTTTTAATTGCTTGGGAAATATTTGAAAACATTTAATTTTTAAGAAAATGTGCCTCTCATTAAAGGTCACTGCCTCAGCATTTGAAATTATTATTTATTTTCTTGTACCATTGTTTCATTTTCACTCTATATGTTAAGCTGCTTTTGTTCTGTTTCCATCTGGTGACCTATATTTCACTCCTTCCCACTGGAGTGACTTTAGGGCATTTTCTAATGTTGAATTCATTCCAAAAAAGAAAAAAAAAAACACTAGCCTGAGTTCAAAGTCCCCAGCCAACCGGCCCGCCCCCGCGCCCAGTGTTTTTATTTAATCACCTTAATAAGGTGGCTGCGACAGCTGTCGACGTGGTGTGTTTCTTTGGGCAGTGCCTTGCAGAGTAAACCACATTACTGCTAGAACCACGGGCTCCTGGGAGAGCTGGAGAGCAGCATCTATCATTTCTCGGGCCCTCCAGACTCCATTAAATCAACAATCAACAGGTCATTCATAAAGCAGGCCCGTGAGGAAATGCGCTGAGCGGTGGATCGGCCATCTTGCACCCACCCTGTTCTTAATGATTCCCTCCCTCATCCCCCTCCGCTGATTAGTCACCAATATCGACTAGGCTTCCTGAGATAAATCCCCACTCTGTGTACGTGAGTGCACTCAGATGCTCGCACATCTCAAAGGAAAATGTCCACTCACTGGGGTGTGTGGATGCTGCATATGCTCACAGATTAAACACCAACGCCTAAATAAATGAAGCGCACATAGATCTTTGATCATCTTAGAGTTTTACGCTTTTCTTTCTACAAGACTGAAGATCTTTTAGTTGTGAACTATTGGTGAGATAAACAGTGAGAAGGCCTTACACTGTTAAAGACAGAAATGATTTACCATTTTTTTAGATAAATAGTGTCTTTTTACCAATAATTCACGATATCACGATTCTTCAACAGTGTGTCTTATATAGTCACGACTTAAAGCCTAAAAAGTCTAAAACTTGACCTAAAATCTTAAATAGGAAAGTGTGATGGGTAGTCTCACTTTGTGGAGGCATTTATTAAATTAAAGAGAGCGTGACTTGTTCATTTATTTTTGGTAACGGTGACAACCCAGACTGAGAGACCTTCTAAGATAAAGAGGATGGAGAAGTGCAGCGCTGACAGTTTAAAATGTGATTCTCAATAGAGCTTGTCTTATCTAAAGTTTCCTTTTTGCTTTTCTAACCTTTCCTTTATCTCCGTCTCCCATTTGTTTCCTTTCATCCCCGACGGTAATGTATTCTCCCTGCCGAATACTCCTCTGCATCCTTTATATCACGTTTCTCCTCTGCATCTTTATGTGTGGTGTGATCCACCACTCACCGCATTACCCGTTTTCCGTTCACTGCCTTCTCATTTCTCTTCCCTAATTTCTGTCCATTCTTTCGTCTTGTGTTCATTACTTTCCCCTCCTTCTTTCCTGTCAACGTCCCTGTCTTTTCCATCTCGTTGCCTCCCCTCCTCAACGCCCCTCCTCCTTCTATATGATCTCCCTAATCTACCCCTCCTCCTCCTTATATTTACCTTCTCCTGCTTCCATTCTCAACTCCCACCGCCCTCGTCCCTCCTCCCTCCTCCTCTTCTTCTCCTCTTCCGTCCGCCTCCAGCATTGGCTGACTGAGCTTGAGATCTTTGCCATGATCTTTGCGGCGGCTGTGCACGACTACGAGCACACGGGGACCACAAACAACTTCCACATTCAGACAAGGTAATGGATCATAAAATCAAAAATGCATGGCACTGACTCACCCGATCAATGTTTTCATTTACAGCGAGGGGCCTTTATATTCACACTGGGATCGCCTGCAGTGCAGTAATAACACTCGGGAGTCCACATGAACTCCAAACCTCGTGCCCTTTTCTTTGGCCTTTGAATAAATTATCAAGTGTCATTCAATTTAGAAACTTTCATTATTAATATTTACCTAATGGTTTCTTTTCTATCCAGAGGTAGCCTGACACAGCCACAATCAGTTCTTATCAGAGTATGAGTCTGGAAACACGCCATTTTGGATTTCATTGTACCTCTACATACCACATAAAGCCAGCCCAACAATATGAATGGCCCAGAAAATCTTTCCCCCTGCATAATAAAGTTTCTGCTGTAAAAAAAAAAAAAAAAATGGCAGGGAAGTTCAGCTGGCTTCAGGCTATTTCAAAGTAGGAAACCTTTGGGATTTTTAGTTTTTTTTGGATTGGATTTTATCCCTTGGAAGTCTTCCTTTTCATATAGGACCTTCAAACAAATATCAAAGTTATTTTAATTCATTTAAAACATGAATAATTCTCCCATTAGCCAGGTGAGAGTGCCTTTGCGAGAAGGACAAGATCAAATACATTTGAAACACAAAGAAACCTGTGTCAGACACTTTTTTTTGCCTCATGCCTGCACCCTCTGCAAAGGCTGATGTTCAGTTCATGTAAAAGAGAACGAGCTAACAAATGCAACTCAAAGAGGAAAAGATTACAAAACTATAATTTTCCTGAGAGTGTCAATACTTCCACGTTTATTCTCTATGCGTTTAGTTTTTTTTTTTCCTGTTAAACAAGAGACTATTTGCTTTCTCTATGACTGACAGGTCAGACACAGCTATCCTGTATAATGACCGCTCAGTGCTGGAGAGTCATCATGTCAGCGCAGCCTACCGCCTGCTGCAGGACGACGATGAGATGAACATCCTCTACAACCTCTCCAAGGATGACTGGAGGTCAGTGAGACATGCGACGAAGGAAGAGAAAGAAGCAAAGATAGCTGAGCTGAGTGGCAGAAAAAGGAAACAAAACACACATATCATGAGAAAACAGATAGACAGGCGCTCACGTTACGTAGAAAATTAACTTGTGCCGTGTTTTTTTTTTTGACTCTGTGGAGGCAGAGTGAAAATCTGCAAACTTGGATTAACTTTGAGGTCTAACAACTTTATACCAAATGGGACCGTTACTGTAAGTGATAACGCACTAAAGAAGACGGCTCCAATCCGATTTCTCGCAGCATAAGCCGAGACTCACCACGACAGATATTATAAATAGCTCTCAGCAACCGCCTTCATTTATTTTAGCGACTTCCGAAATAAATCGGCTTTTATTACCTGCGAGTTTGACAGTTCATTATGCTGCGCACGGCTCATGTTTTTTCTCTCCTTTGTTTTCATCCAGAGAGCTGCGGGCTCTGGTGGTGGAGATGGTGCTGGCCACGGACATGTCCTGCCACTTCCAGCAGGTTAAGGCCATGAAGAACTTCCTACAACAGCCAGAGGGGTCAGTTGTCCTTCCCTCTCAGTACTGTTTACAATTTCTTGCCTTTGCCCCTGCAATTTGCTTACACCCTAACCCTACTTTCTACCTCTATTTACTTACCCGCTGCGTTTTACATCCCAATTAACCCTGCCCTGAAGGGTTTACTCACAGACACAAAACAAGCAGTCACGCTTTCTATGAATTGATCCTTTTGGAATGAGCCAGGGTGTCTGTTGCTCAGGTGTTGTTTACTCGACTTGAAAAATAGAAAGGGGAAGAGAATTCTGCTGCCAAATAGTGCCAAATGTCATCCATTATACAGTGCTGGTATGCAGCAGGGTGTCACTACAGAGCCTCTCAGGCACAAACACTGCTTGTTTTCCTGTGCTGGAAGTCTGCAGCAGAGTTACGGTGTAGTCACAACAGATTTGGCAGGGTGAGATTTATCTGAAAAACAGCCAGCTTCAGAAATCTCTGGCAGGTCAGCTGCTACACTGTAGTTCTGTTATACACAGACAGTATCAGACTGTCTTTATAAGGACTCTTGTTCAGCTACTTGTATTCTTTAACACAAATCGACGAAACTGCTCAGTTGAAAGCAGTTTGAGGAGAATCAGACATGGAGAAGGGGCTTACCCCACAGCAAAAGACTAATCTCTGGACCTTTGGTAGGCATTTATATAAATTTGACAAGAGACCAAATCCTAGGCATGATTTAGGAGATTTAAAACATATCATCACAGGCTGCACACTGGTTATTGTACAGTGAAATTGAGTCAAACTGCATTACATAACATTTGGCTCTTTAAAGATACATACAGAGAGTTATGTCATCAAAAACTGGCGAAGTATCTCACAGTGTCAGTGGCCCATTGATGTGTAGCTGTTCAAACTTTACATAATTGTTGAGGACACTTTCTAAGACATCTCATCCTGCCTCAATGCTACCTAGGACGAAAAATGTAATAAATATACAACTCTACAAAGATATGGTGAGACAGAATCTTGAAATAATAAATTCCAGAAATCCAAGACGGACCACGTGATGAAATAAACTAGTTAAGGATGCTACGATGCATTCTGTTGTGCCTATTTTATATATATATATCTCCATGTAGACAAACAGCATTCAAAGATAACAAAGATAACAGATATAATGGTATGTCATACCAAATGCTTTCACAGTGGAGACTGTTAAGGGGCCGCTATGACCGACAACATGAAGGTCACGTGGCCAAGGGTGTATCCATTGTAGCGTGACTGCAAGTGAGCAGCCACTAGCATGTTTAGTTTTCCCTGACCACTATACAGTAGCTGATGGAAGCCGAAAATGATCTGAAACTGAAACATGCTCGCATTTTTACTCCAACTCACTGAGCCGTGTCCTCGTCAGTATCTGATATTTCTTCAGACGGGTGTGGAGATGAATTGAGCTAATGTTCGTATCCTACACATCGAACAATCTGAGGGGAAACGGAAAGTTTATGCTCGGGTTTAGAGGAAGGACAGCTTTCTCGTATGTCTGCTTTCAAATCACAGAGATAAAGCAGTTTTTTTTTTTTGTCATTACCAAACTGCAGCTAAAGAATTAAGAAATGTGGCCAGCTGTTCTGTTTCCCCTTGCTGTAAATATCCTTACACATTTAAGGACAGTTGTGGTGTGCATATCTTTGAGTGTTTCCTAACAGAACTTCCTCTTCACGTATTTTAAGTGCACACACGCCACCGTGACTGATAACTGCTGTTCGTGCAGATGCCGAGCTGCGTTTGCTAACAGACATAACAGGGCTATCAAGCAAACGATCGTATGACCTGATGAGTCATCACTGCTGATGTAGCTGCAGCGCTGAACAGAGAAGGCTGCGAGAAACTTTCTTGACCTTCGGGGGTACTCTTCTCGCTGTGATAATGTCCCGCAATCGTCACGATTTGAAAACTGCTCTGAAGGCACTGATGTGGAGATAAGTAGCCTCCAAAGAATACATGTCGGAATATTCCTGTATTTGTGAACACAAATCAAAAAAATAAAAAGTGCTGACTGCAGTGTAATCATAAAGCTACAGTATAGGGTACGCACACGCACGCACAAGTAAGCATGGACGTACATAAGCGATTGCAGCCTGCAGGGAGCTGCGAGCCTGAATAGACTCTAATGTGAAGTAATCCAAACCAGTCTGCTGCAGGGCTGCTTAGAGTGCACTTTAAGTCCCAATCTGTCACAAAAGGAAGGGAAATGTGAGCTAGTCTTTCTCCCCTCTGTTCAACCTTGTGCTGTGTGTGTGTGTGCATGTGTGTGTTTTCATTTGTCTGCCTGTTTTCCATATTCTGCCCGTTCATGCGTCAGTCCATTAAACATGATATTCTGATACGGTTATCAGCTGATATTGCAGACACAGCTGATTTTCTGAAGAGGTGTGATGATACATCTTCACACCGTGTCCCGGTGTAGAAGACCGATTAGCCTAATGCAGGCAGTATGATTAAAGGGGAGGGTTTTTTTTTTCTCTCTGCTCTATTTTTGGGCGGAGGTCTTTCTATGTTTTCAGCTGTGTGCAATTGCATTTGCACACACATGCTAATAGGTGTCTAGTAATATTTCAGCATCTGTTTAATTACACATTAGCACTGAAGCATTTTTGCATTTGCATCTCCTCTATTTGACATATGCATGATGAAACAAATCCCATGAAAAGACCAAAACCATCAGC
The DNA here is from genome assembly GCF_963514085.1 of Chelon labrosus. Classification (NCBI taxonomy): domain Eukaryota; kingdom Metazoa; phylum Chordata; class Actinopteri; order Mugiliformes; family Mugilidae; genus Chelon; species Chelon labrosus. The sequence continues at coordinate 17,980,041 of NC_140342.1, read as the reverse complement.
GAACCCATCCCAATAACGGCTCCTCGCCACAGTTGCCAAAGTTATTTAAACATATCATGGAGCCACACATTTAGTGCCTTAAGACATACAGACACACCAGTTTATTTTGAGACACTCCGACATCCTGCTACTGGAAATACTCACTACTAAATGTGAATTAATCCACAAGTGACAACGGCCCCCAATAAATGTGTTGTTCCTCTCTGATTGAGTACAAATCTGCATTTGAATATGATCATAACGTTAAAACCACTGACAGGAAAGGTAAATACCACTAACCATCTTGTGACAATTCAAGGTTCTGCTGGGAAACTTTTGGACCTGGCATTCATGTGGATGTTACTTAGACATGTACCACCCACCTAGACCAGGACTAGGCACCCCCACCCCATAGCAATGACACTCCTTGATGTTCAGCAGCCATCCACAGCAGGATGCAGCCTGACACATGTACACACACAAAACCGGTTTAGGAACAACTAAAAAAAACATGAAGAACAGCACAAGGTGTTGACCTGGCCTCCAAATTCACTAGATCCCAAACTGATCAAGTATCTGTGGGATGATCCACAGAGACCCCTCCCCTCAACAAAAAGGTCCTAAAGGCCCCCACTAACAACATCCTGTTGCCATACACCACAGGACACCCTCAGAAGGCCCATGTCCATTCTCTGATGAGTCACAACTGTTTTGGAGGATCACGTCTTAGTAAATGATCCAGTTCTAATTGTGCACACATTTCATTCAGTAGATTACCAAAGGCCATGCATGATAGCATAGTTATTTGCTCTCTGGACCGGTTCCTTCTGTCCACACTGGCTGCAAAGTAATTCCTCTTCAAAACAGCACCATTTGAAGTAAAGGGGCGAAACCCACAGCCCATACTCCAACCACACTGCAAACACGACCAGTGTCAATAAAAAGCATCCCATCTCTTGGACTTTTTCCATTTGATATTGCGCTCTTCAGTTGTCTGCCTCGACTGCTGTGGACAGATTGCTGTAGGCACATTCACAGCTGTGCCACATTTTTTCCCATTTTTCTCTTATAACCAGCTGTCTTCAGGGACACTCACTGCCTTGGACCTTTTCTAGTATCCTTCCCCAATGTCTGGTATTTTTCAATATTTGTCTGGAAGGTCTTGATGATATAGATTTTGACAGGACTTGTGATAACTTCAGATTGAACCTCTGAATTTGATGTGAAACAAAAAAATGGTAAACCATTAAAAAAGTTTGCATGTGATAAATGTATAACTCTCTCTGTTCTGTGTCTCTAGCATAGACAAGCCTAAAGCTCTGTCCCTGCTGCTGCACACTGCAGACATCAGCCACCCAGCCAAAAGCTGGGACGTCCACCACCGCTGGACCACCTCCCTGCTAGAGGAGTTCTTCAGACAGGTGAGTGGCTCCACCTGGTCGATCCCAATCCTGCAAGGGCTGGCAGTGATCCATCCTGTACAGTTTGTTCGATACTCACAATTACAACTAATCCAATCTAAGGCTTTGTTGAGACTGCAGCCAAATCAGGTTTGTTCATCAAATCAGATCTCAAAGACAGATTGTCGACATGTTTTTTTTTTTTTTTTTTTTAACAAAGTCGGATTTGTGAGTCCAGACTTCAGCAGTCTATCTGCTCAGGTTGCTGTGGTACAGACGTAGGCGTGAGTATGTACTTAGCTATTCTGGTCACACTTTCTTCCACGTCGTGAGGTATCTCTTGATAAATGGCCTTGTTCTGCTAAATTCCTTCCAGCCTTGCTCGTACAGAAGCCTCCCCCCAAAGCACCAGCAGACAATTTGTTTCATTACCTATGCGAGATTGTTAGTCTCTATGTTTATATTTGTTTTTGTTGTTTTTTTGCTGTGCAGACTTTCTAAAAATCAATCTGAACACTGTCTGGATATGAAAAAAAATAATTTGGACTGGCAGTCTGAACAGTACTCAATGGAACAGTATTGTAATAAATCTATTTGTGCACTGAAGAGCAAACAGATTTACTTATAAGACAGGGTTTCAAGGTTGGACAAAGTAGTAATGTACTGTGTTTTGTCACTCTTATCATGAATTATCTTGTGTTTGGGGATAATGATGCTCTGAAAAATAAATAGATCACATAAATAGAGGATATTTTGGGGATGTAGAGACATTTTAATGTTGTAATTTCTGCAAAGTGTTATGACTTTAAGGTCCTCTTTTCATGATACCCATGAATACAATGAATAAAACCAACTATTGTTATATTACTGCAATCCTAAAGAAAACTTAAAATACCATATCGTCAAAATAAGTTGTAATGTTTCTTTTTTTGCCCTGTGTTTTCTAAGCAGGATTTAAAGTTGTTTAGTTATGATGAACATCCTAGTTAATCATATCCTCTGGAAAATTTTGTCACATTCAATCTAAAAACGTGTCCTTCCTGGAAGCTCAGATTCGACTTCCGCGGCTTCAACGGGGGGTGATTCTTGACGCAAATTGCAGCCATTGGGTGTTTATGGTCTTAAAATACCTTGATCGTCTCTGTGAATTTGAAAGCCTCTGGTATAATGCTGTGCAATTTAACACAGCCCACAGAATGAAACAAGGTTCTCACATCAGCTGTGAGAAAAAAATAAACCGTAACACAATATTTGTGTCAGGAAGGTGTGAGCAAAGTTTCCCATTTGAGTGTGCTCCGGGACCTCCAGGAACGTTTGAATGAAAGGCAGACTCCATTAGCAAGTGAAGTTTTGCTCAGTTTTATTATTTGCAGAACAATTTAAAACTTTGAGCCATAGTGATTTAAAAGCTGAAAAAGAGCCTCAAAGTTTTTTTTTCCTGCTATATAGAAATATTATTAGGATTTCAGAAAGATGAAACAAGTTCTGACGTGCATTGCAACTTATTTATCCTTAGTTTTAAGCTGCTCTTCTGTTTCTGATGTTCAAGATTATATTAGGTGCTAGCTGCTATGTCAGTAATCATGATATTCATGAACAATTGTTTTAATATGATAGTTTGGCACAACAATACCATCCAAAGATCATTCCATTAGTGAGATATGCAGTCACACCCATAAATGTGTTTTTAAAACAATTTCAAGCACAGCAAAAGACTAAAATGTGCAATATGACCTCTTTAATAAAACAGTGCATTTGGCTATAAATAATAAATGGTGACATTGTAAATGTCATCAAGAAGAAACAGAGGTTTAAATGGTGCCACATTGCTTTCATCTCCTCCATTATTAATCCACATTGTTCTCATTATCAGTGCTATTGTTATTGTGGCTGCTTCCATGAGGCCTCTGCCTCTCGGGATAGGAATTGCCGATAAATTGCTTCTCCAAAGAACATCGCCTCCCAACTCCACATCTCATCTGTTTGTGACAAATCAGAAGAGAAAATGAAACACATTTGTGGCCCAAAAGCACTTGTGGTGGGGCCCAGACAAATCCAATGTCTGCTGATAGAAGTGTGAGCATATGGTGTGCAGTGGTGTGCGTGTATGCCCGAAGGGCGTGTTGAGATTTTCTTTTTCTAAAAACCAAAGGCTGTATGATTTAAGACTAAGGAAGCTGTTGTGTTTCCAGGGGGACAAAGAATCTGAACTCGGACTGCCGTTCTCTCCGCTCTGCGACCGAAAGTCCACAATGGTGGCACAATCCCAGATCGGTGAGTGGCTCCCCAATCCTCAACATTCATAGTCTCATAATAGCGTCTGCTTGTATTGGTTCACCAGTCCTACTTGAAACACCTGGCAACTGAAAGAATTTAGCATGAAAGAGCATGATGGTTAGCACTGATGCCTCTCAGCAAGAAGGTTCCGGGTTCAAATCCAGGCCAACTGGGGCCTTTCTGTGTGGAGTTTGCATGTTCTCCCTGTGTCTGCATGGGTTCTCTCCGGTTACTCCGGCTTCCTCCCACCGTTAAGTGTCAAAGACATTCTCGTTCATTGGTGATTCTGAATTGGCCCTAGGTGTGCATGTGAGTGTGAGTGGTTGTCTGTCTCTCTGTGTTAGTCCTGCGATAGAATGGCGACCTGTCCAGGGTGTACCCCGCCCGATGACAGCTGGGATAGGCTCCAGCCCGGACAAGCAATTACAGAATGAATGAATGAATGAATGAGTGGTCAAAATGTCAGCAAGTTGATGTCAAAGTGGTGGGGAATTATGAAATAAGCCTACGTGCTAAAGGCGGATATTCCAGAGAAGATTCTTACATGTATTAAATTTGTTAAATAATGGCTAATGCTATTTTGTATTTATCTTTTTGTTGTGTTGTTTAAGTACAGTATTATCTCCTTTATTTGCTCTCTTTCCAAGAGGATCAAATGTTTGCCTGTGCAAAAATGTAAAAAATAAAAGTCAGCCATTTCCATTGAGAAACACAAATGGACTTACAAAATGACTGTGGTTCTGTTGACCATAAATGTTTTAATTGTCTTTAATATTTTCCAGTGATTGGTTTGAGCTTCTTTTCTTCCCAGTCTGCTAGGACGTGTCAACACAGACATACTGACATTATTGTTGCTGATGCCTGTGTCCTCAGGGTTCATAGACTTCATCGTGGTGCCCACCTTCACTGTGCTAACGGACATGATGGAGCGTATCGTCACGCCGCTCATTGACGAGGCCTCCCATTCAGGTTTCGCCGGCTTTAGGCGCTCAAGGTGAGGTTTCTCTGAGGATGACATATAATTATTTGGATGTAAATATGTTGCTAAGTAGCAGAACTGATGCAGATGGAAGCGGGTGACTAAATGTAAATCTGAGTGAATTTTAATCAACCGGGCTCGTTAATCAAGGGTGGAAAATTTATAGTTTTTCACCCTTCACCTCTCACACCTTTCTGAATAACTGCTCGCTCGACGGCATGATTGAACATCAACAGCTCCTCTGCAGTAACAGCATATCTAATGGGAGTATTGAGAACAGCAGATGAGTCTCCTGTGAGTAATCCATTTCTGTGCGTGGAAATGTCTCCACCTTTCATCAGGCAAAGCGGCACACCTTGAAATTGGCATTTTAGAGATGCTAGTCAAGTTCACGTCACCGTCCCCTGATCAAGAATGGGCCTTGGAGCTGGTATGGCATACACAATAGTCTCTCAAGATACAAAAGGCAGTGATTTTTGTCTCCACTGGTTTAATTAATTGGCTCAATACCTTTCCTCTGGCCTCATACCAACTAAGGTATGTGCAAGGCTTTGAAAGCTTCCAAACAATAAAGTGCATTTCGCTTGAAATTGCGTTAGCGATATTTAAACTCTCTCTGGAGACAGTTAATTAAAAACCTAGAGTCTGTTTTTTGTTTAAAAATATAAAGTGGGATAATTTGGAAAATAAAGAAGTTTGTGGGGAGTCTGCACCGTTGCACCTGCACATCAGCATCAGCCTCCTCATTCTGCTCAACAGCAGGCATTAGCATTACTCAGTGGGCCCCAGTCGAAGCTAACCGGCTGGAAATCACAGATAGTGTTGCCACTTGTGCAGTCTTCTTGTCTACCTACACACCTGGATGCTTATGGGTTTATAGGGACCGTTCCTTCAAAGCATTTATAGGTGCTTTCAATCATCTGTAACTATGTCTGCTCTCTGTGGCCGACTCGGTTCATCCATCCGTCTTTCTTTTAACATGCGGCTGAATCTGAATGTTTTCAGTCAGAACAGATACGTGATTCCAGCACGACTTCACTGTTTGAGATGTTGCGATGAAATGACACGAATTCAAGGTCACCAGAGGATGACTCCTGCTGACTGTGAAGGCCCCTGACCCACCATGATGTTGACATTTGTGTTTTTTGCCAATATGCCTCAGAAACTATTTGGGGGGATTGTAGGAATAGCCTGTGTGGAGTTTGTTCTCCCTGTGTCTGCGTGGGTTCTCTCCAGGTACTCTGGCTTCCTCCCACCGTCCAAAGACATGCTGGTTAGGTTCATTGGTCATTCTAAATTGACCGTAGGTGTGAGTGTGAATGGTTGTCTGTCTCTCTGTGTTAGCCCTGCGATAGACTGGCGACCTATCCAAGGTGTACCCCACCTCTCGCCCAGTGACAGCTGGGATACCTTCAGCAATATAGCACAGCATTGTACTTCCATGAAGTAACTTGAGAGCATCTTTCATTGAATCAGATTTTCAAAGCTTCGTAAAGCCCCTCTGCTTTTCCCTCTGACATGCTCTGGAGTCCTGAGAAATTTCTTATTTTTAAAAATGTGATTATATCAGCCAAATTCCCAAACTGCAGAATAATCTTTAAGCAGATTTGCGGATATTTATTCACAATGGACGTAATGATGTCCTTGGAGAGTCTACAGTATGCTGAAAATATACAGCATGATTATCATGCATTGAAAGGCTGTGCTCCAAACCAAGACTAGCTTCCAAGGTCGAGCAGTCCTCCTTGTGAAACTGAGCTTCATGTGTAAAGTAGGTGGACTGACTCTTTAACTTTTAGCCCACTCATCAGTACAAGATTTTACTTGTCAAATACTTGGTTTATGACCAGATATTAGTAAAATCGATGATAATATCATCTGCTTTGGGTTCACTACTAATTAACATATGTTAGCATGCTAACATGATTAACTTATTGAATGTGGTAAAAGTGACTTATGTTAGCATTTACTTCAAACCATTGTTCAGTAGCACAGAGCTTCTAGCATGGCCCTACTCATGCACTGTCTCTAAAGTTTAAACTCTCTTCTTCCATCTTATTCTTCATCGGTCCAGCCTGAATAGTATTAGCTCGGATGAAGCCAAGAGGCACAGCATCAAGAGCTCTGACAGCAGCTCATCCGGCCAGAGCTCTCTGTTGACGGTCGACATGAAGAACTTCAAGGCGTTGTGGAACGAAGAGGTTTATCAGAACAGAGAGAGATGGAAAGCCCAGGCTGCTAAAGGTACCGTACACCCATACGACTTGTAAAATGAAAGATTGGGGATTGGGTGAAAGTGATTCAATTTAAACGTATTCTAATAAGGTGCCTATTATAAATGATTCAAGCTGTATCCAACCTGTAGATTTACTCATGGTCAATAAATGATTAACTTGTGCTTTATATACAAACAACAAAGCTTACCTACATGACAGAGTGGTATTTGTCTTCCTACTGCACGTCACTTGTTGTAATAGCTCAAGTTCATTAAAAATGCATAGTTTCTTTTGATTTACAATTTGAAAGTTGATGAGTTATTGTAAGGCGCGTTTAAGAATTCATTTTTAACTGCAGGCACTGACTGAGATCTATTACTATGCATCCATTTATTGATTAAAAATATTTATCAAGTCAAAAGAATAAACACAAGGCAAATAGATTTAACTCACAACCTGGCAACCAAAATATTTTGTCTTATTAACACTATATAAAGTAATAATAAATGATCGTTAACCTGTAATGATCTGAATGAATTATGTGAAATTGGTTATTTGTAATAAAGCTGCAGACAATTATAATCTGACTTCTCAGTTCGAGCCAAACTGCTTTAGTGTTATTTAGGAAGGGATCTCCTGTTTTGGTTCATCGCCCTAGTGAGAGTTGTGTTTGGATTATATGGTCTTCGTGAGTGTTGTTGGACATGTAGCAGCTGGAAGTAGTGAAAAGAGAGTAAATAGTGGAGTCAGTGAATGATAATGTCTCTCTGAAACTGCTTATAAGCTAGTGTGTGCTTCACACTTCAGCAGCTCAATAATATATTTGTTTTTGCTGCCACCTAGTGGCCGTACACTGTTAATGCAGGTTTTAGTGGCACGAGTCTGGTCTGAAACAACTCGCTGAGTGCTCTCAATCTTTACTGGCTTTAAGTACGAAGTAAGAAGCTGTGATAATTCCTATGATCATCCACTTTCACATGTGCTAACTTGCCCCCGTGTGACCTCAGAAGCGGAGGAGAGAGCTAAAAAGGAAGCAGAGGAGCTAGCCCAGCAGGAAGAGGCTATGGAGCCCCAGGAGGTCCACACAGAATCCGAACAGCCTGAACCAAAGGAGGACAAACTGGAGGAGGAGGCGCCCGAGTCAGCAGAGGTCAGCAGACCACCAGATGGCAACACGGGGGAAACGGAGCAGGGAGCGCCGCCCGGGAGTGCCACGCACAAGAATCCTCCACTGCAGAACGGTACATCCTTTTAACTGTGTAATCCCACAGTATGGCCTCGCTTTAAGACGTGTGACATGAAGCTGTTTCTCTTCATTACTTATACATGCAAAGTAATCCTGTGTACCCAAGAAGCAGCTACACAGAGCTTTACTTGCATTTATACTGTCCCAACTCAGCAACGTCTCATGTTTCAAACTTAAGTCCCAGTTACATTTATTCACCTGATAATTCTGAAATTATACCGTAGCGTGTTGATAGAATATTTATAGGTAACAAGAGTGGTTTCAAAATCTGTCAGGCCATTTTGGTGCATATTACATAAAAGCTTCAAGAGGATGCTTTTGTAAGTTTGCTCATGTGCTACTATCAAATAACACAGCTACTCTGTTTTGTTTTTTCAGGAGAGTTGTCAGAAGGGGCTGAATCTCCAGAGGATGAAGAAAACAAGAACAAAGCAGTCGATGGTGAGTTCAGTGTCGATTGCTAGCTTGAAACGATTGACTTTTTATTTCAATGACTATTTCTGACCTTTATAAAATAGTATTTCCATCTATTGTCCATCTATTAAACATTTTAGCCTTGATCAGATTAAACAGACATTACAATTCATACAAATTCATTACGTTTCTTTCTCGTAGATTTCCACACAATAGACGCTGATTAAATTATTCTTCTCCTCTTTCCCCAAAGCCGAGGCAGTGATGGAGTAAGCGACCGCGGCCACGCTGTTTGCTGACCTGAACCTGCTTTTAAAACCCAAATGGGAAGAACTGATGCTCAGAATAGAGGGAAAGCCATTAGTTGGACTGTGTCGCCCCCTGCAGGACACAGATAAACTGACACCTTTGCTTCCTTTTTTTATTTTTTATGATCAACTGCTTTAACTTTTCTTTTACCATATCTTTACTCCCAGGCTCTTCTACACAGAGCCGTGTGCATTACTCCTTCCTTCCTGCTTACTGGTAAAGACAGAGGGGGGTGAAGTGGAGCCTTTTCCAGACTGCTATTGTTTTTAGCTTTCCCTTCTTTTTACTTCACTTTTATGTTTAATCCAAACACAGACATGTAGCCTTTGTTCTAGCCCAACTTCCACTCTCTGCAGCGATCCTTAGATTTAGATTTAGTAGTTTGGTGAATTGAAAGGTTTTTGTGTTACAACTTATTTAATTTGATCTTTGCAAACGAATACACAAATGCAGATCTGTGTGCAATGCAGAATAGATGCACATTCAGAGGGACTTTTACAACTGCTGCACATCATATACAATACATGTGTACAGCACACTGGGGTTACATTCACAGGTCTACAGCACTACTATTTTCTTATACACACTCTGACATCAATACCCTTCTTCCTGTCCCCGCCAACATGTTTACTTTCTTAGTGCTTTCCTCAAACATCGTGCAATTCGAATGTGCAGCCAGGTTCTTATAGTTGTTTTTTGTGTGTTTTCGTCCTCTTTATTGTATATATTGAAAGTTTGTATATGTATGGATATGAGGAGGAGTAGAGATCTATCCACAGTCCACTATTTTTGTTTTGGATATGCTGTAATATAACTGTTGTGAAAATTGTCCAAAAATTAGAATGCAGCTTTTGCATTTCAAACATATCACACGCGCAGATGCATTTCAAGTTTTTTTTTTTTTTTTTTTTTTGTAAAATCTCTTTGTTTACCTCTTTTCTTTTTCTTTTTTTGGTAAATGCGTTTGTTTTGGATTTGTTGTGTCCTACATGAATCATGCACTAGATGTGTCTAATATCCTCACACTGTATGTCTTCTTCTCGATGCCTTCTTACGTGTATTCAAGCTGTAGCAAAAAGTCAACGCTGTCGCCGAATTAGAGAAAAATCCTATGATCTGTGAATGTTTTTATTTTTTCTTCTTCTTTTTTTTTTCTTTTGCAGCGCGGTTGTGTTACCGAGGCTTCATCATCTTCTAGGTTGTTGGTGTAATGTTTAATCGGCGTGTTTACAGTGCTGCTCGTACACCTGTTGGCCGGCCGAATCCATCCAGCTTCTGTGATGCATTTGAGGCGACGAGTCCAAACTGTATCTGCTACTTGCCAGGTTTTTTAAGGCTTGTAATGTTGTGTATAGAAAATGCAAATATTGCTTACTGTGCATATGTAACATATTGAACCCCTGCAATGCTGGTTCACCTTTTACTATATACTTATAATATGTGTAACGGAAGAAGAAGAAAGAAGCATTTCTGGCAGTATTTGCAAAACGATGGATATGTTTTTTTCCCAAAACTGTGCACTTTTGTTTTCCTTTTTTTCTTTTTTTATGAAAATCTCCAAATTCATTATGCCAAGATCAGCTACTTGGTACACTCTAATCTCATTTAAAAAAAGGGGAGATGTACCTAAAATAAATCTAAAAATATACATTCATTTTCCTTTAATACTCTCCCTACTTTTAGTTGTAACAGAAAGGGATATAACTTTTTCTTTTTTTTTTTGTGCGCAACGCAACCACGCTCTACTTTCTACCTAAAAACTCCAGTCAGTGGTCAGCAGGCCATCTGGCTGAATGTGTGCCTCTATCTGTACTCTCCATTTCACAACTTCCACCTGTTAGAACAGCAAACTTCGTGATGTCATTTGAACCTGTGCCGACCCCGGTACGAGTCAAACCAACGACTTAATATCTTCCAACAGATGTTTCAAAGTCACTGTTGTTGGAAAGTCTGTTTGTAAAGTCAGCCGTTTGATGTTGCAGCAGTATAGTATTTCTAATTGTATATTTTATGGTATACTTTGCTCTTTTTCATTTAGGGGGAGAAAAAAACTCTTTTCCAGCTGTTTTGTGCTGTACAGTGTACGTTTCTTTTGTTTTATTGTACCGTTTTCTCCTTTTTTTTTAACTCAGTTTGTCTTTTTCACGCAGAGACATTTTTACTTTTCCATTTCGTCTCTCCTCTACATGTCCAATTTGCTATGTTGTCCTCCACCAGCGCTGAAGTCAGAAAATTTTAGTCGATCAAAACTGTAAATTTAAAGTAAAGAAAAAAAATGTTAGAAAGCTAGATTTACAACAAAAAAATAAATAAAATTATCACATCTTCAAAATAGGCTGCCTGACACTTGGTTAAAAGCAGAATATATTTTCTGGACCAAGGGACCAACACATGTACAGTCTTGTAGTTTGCTCTACCTTCCACTTGCTACTGTGATAGCCTACTGTATGGATATGTAACGGGAATTTATACCAAGCATAATAAGAATCATAGCTGTATTTATGACATGTAAAGACTTCTAAACATGGTGTTTTGTAACGGTTACGATGAAACACATTATCTGTTGTTTGTTTAATGCTTTGTTTCCTTGTTTAGTCTGAATCACTCTATAACGACTGATCTCAAACTGTTCCAGTGACTGAGGTTAGATGGATGTAAAGCAAAGCGTGTGTGTGTGTGTGTGTGTGTGTGTGTGTGAGAGAGAGAGAGAGAGAGAGAGAGTGTGTGTGTGTGAGTGAAACTGCCGCAAAATACTTAATGTGCATTTCTGATCTCCTCACTGTGATCTGCTGTGTTGATGAAAGTGTGACGAGATGAGTGCTTGCGAGAAAGAGACAAACACACTAGGTGATGCAGTGGACTGTACAAAGCTGGGCGAACGATTCATTTTACATCAAGCTCTCATGTATTTTACATCAGGCTGGTGCCGCTGAGACATTTGCTGGCATGAAACACAAGGAAACTAATGAGGGTGAAACGACAAGACGTGAGTGAAGCATTTAAACGAACAATGAGGTGAACAAATGAACAACAGCCTTGCTTTACTCTCCACTCCATCTACATCCGAATAGACGGGATGACTGAGCGTGAATGGGCGTGTGCGAGTGTGCATGTATGTGCATGCATGTGTGCGTCACTGTTCCGTGCTGGCCGGGCGGCCGTGTGTGCCACCATGCTCTGTGACTGCACAACCGTATCAATAAATCTGGACTCAAAGGGCTCAGATCATGTCTGCCTGTCTTTATTTCCACAGTCCGACACACTTAAAGGGGCACTGCGCAGGTTTTACTCTCAACTTTTCACAGAATTATCTGGAAATTTATCTTTGGAAACCATTTGGAAAGGGCAGGTGCTTCCAAAAATAAAATAAAATGTGTAGCAGGTGATTGGATGGATGCACCATCTATCTACCACACAACAATTTAGACAATTATTGCCGTCTTTGTAAGGAGATTTGCACATAACTAGTACTTTCAGGATTCACTGCATCACCCTCACAAAAATGCATGTCTCAGGATTATGTTGACGTTTCCATTGCTAACAGTTGCCGCTCACAGCTGATGTTACCATTTGAAAACCAAGCATTTTGTGTCCCTGACTTCCTGTGCCGTTATCGTAAGCTCACAAGATTTATATACACTGCTCCAAAAAATTAAAAGAACACTTTTTAATCGGAGTATCGCATCAAGTCAATTAAGCTTCTGGGATATTGATGTGGTCAGTTCAGTAACAGAGGGGGTTGTTAATCAGTTTCAGCTGCTTTGGTGTTAATGAAATTAACAACAGGTGCACGAGGGGGGCAGCATTGAGACGACCTCCAAAACAGGAATGTTTTTGGAGGAGGAGGCCACTGACATTTTTTTCCTTCCTCATCTTTTCTGACTGTTTTCTACTAGTTTTCCATTCAGCTAGGGTCAGTGTCTCTACTGGTAGCATGAGGTGATACATGGACCGGTCCAGCTCCTCCAGGATGGCACGTCAATACGTGTTGCCAGAAGGTTTGCTGTGTCTCCCAGCACAGTGTCAAGAGCATGGAGAAGATTTCACAAAAAAGTTAGCTACTCTAGGAGAGCTGGAGAAGGCCTCGGAAGGTCCTCAACCCATCAGCAGGACCGGTATCTGCTCCTTTTGTGCAAGGAGGAGCAGGATGAGTACTACCACTGCCCTACAAATGACCTCCAGTAGGCCACTGGTGTGAATGTCTCTGACCAAACAATCAGAAACAGACTTCATGTGGGTGGCCTGAGGGCCTGACGTCTTCTAGTGGGCCCTGCACTGTGAAGATCTCTCAGAATTAGCCATAGAGCACCAGAATTGGCAGGTCTGCCACTGGCGCCCTGTGCTTTTCACAGATTTAAGCAGGTTCACCCTGAAAAATATGTGACAGATGTGAAAAGGTCTGGAGAATCACATCCGTTTGACCTTGGTTACAAGGGTGTTTCCTACTTACTTAGACTATCTTCCAAAATTTCATCATCTTCTGTAACCGCTCATCCTGTGAAGGGTCGCGGGGGGGTTGGAGCCTGTCCCAGCTGTCATCAGGCGAGAGGCGGGGTACACCCTGGACAGGTCGCCGGTCTATCGCAGGGCTAACACAGAGAGACAGCCTTGAAGCCCCCTGAACATCTCCCATGTTAATAAACCATCCACTAGATGTCTCTGTTAGACCTCAAATTACACCGAAGCTCCAGTAGAATCACAGCTCCCAGCCTCGGAGGGGCCCGGGGCACTAAAAAAGATCAACGGACTTGATGTATACCGTGTCACTCTCCCAAAGATAGTCAGCGTATAGCTCTTTATCCGCTGTATAGGCAACTCCACAAACATTACACACAGAACGCATATTTATCACCAGCAGCATGCATATTCATGGGCAGGTTGATGGAGCTCGTGGAGGGATGTGTATGAGTTCTCAGCTCAGCGCTGAGTGCCGGAGCAGAAGGCGAATGTTAATTCAATTATACGGCAGCTGTTCCTTGGTGCCCATGGCCACTGTGTTTGCACTAGAACAGAAATCTTGTATTAGGTCCCTCGCCATAAAAGACCATTGCCAGGCATGAGAATGGGGATTGCCTGTAACCAAAAGCCATCAACGGTATTTTAAAGAGCTTTTAATGCTTATTTTTGGCCTGATTGAGGGATTTGGTTCGGCTCTAAAGTAAGATTTGTGGGATTTTTTTTTGTTGTTTTGGCTCGGAGTTGATTTACAGACCAGGGTTGTTGTTTTTTTTTAACTCTATTAAATGTGCTTGGAAATAAAATGTGCAAATGAGATTGTTTGCTGTATTAACTCCAGTCAAGGGTGGTTGGATAAAGCGTGCATCCTGTGGTGATTGTTCCATCATTTTGTCACGAAAAAGCTGATCTACAGATACATGAACACTTTCTCTTGCTTTGTGTGTGTGGAGCTCATGACTTTTGAGCATTTGAGAGACAACGTGTGTGCGGAGGTCTTAAATCGCTCCCATATATACTGATACAGCTGGTCCGTATATGACAAGTAGAAGAAGAGGGGCCTACATTTGAAAACACAGCCTTAACCAAAGTGTGTGTGTGAGAGTGTGTGTGTCGGTATTCTTGCTCCACCCCACCTCCTGTCCCGAGCTCGGGCTGAGCTCCAGTACTGCTTGATGGAGGAAGAGTGGGAGGACGTGGTGGTGGCGGTGGTGGTGGTGGCGGTGGGGGAGGATGTGAAGGCATCCACCGGCCTGTCCCTTCATTACCCGGCTCCCTGAGACTCGATCCTTGTGATTTAATCACACAGCCACTGGCAGGATGTGCCGCTCTGATGTTACCTGGACCCGCTAATCAGTTTGCTTTTCCTTCATCAAAAGGAAAACAGCCACACCTGCGGGAAGGATGCGCTCAACTGCACATTATGTATGTATAATGTGTGCACGCATGCAAATGTGGAGGCCCATACACCCACGGAGGCACAAGTAAGAAAAATATGTGCAGAAACTAAATCAGTTTTCACTGTTGTTTAATCTGCTGATACTTTTGTCTGTTAAATGATTAATCATATGGTTTATAAAATGAAGACAAATGTTTGTGACAATTTCCCAGGGCCCAGAATGACATTGGCAGATTGCTCATGTTGGAGTCAGCAGTCGAAAACGCAAATATGTCCTCTTTACTATCATATGAGAAACAAAATGCAAAGTAAATCCTCAAATTTGTGAAGCTGGACTCTGGGAATGTTTGGTTATCTGTTCAAGTAACCAGTTAATCATCATGTTTCAGCTCTAAGGCAAAAATAAAATCTGATGCTGTCACGCCAAGGCGGCGATACGACTGTCCTTTTAGGAAACCATCCCTTTAACCTAACCAGAACTGACAACGTGTTCTCACCACTTAACTACACACGGCCACGTCGTGCAGCATGTAAAGTAGACATTGCATATCAAGCTGTTTAATAAAAATGAAACCCTGTCTATCCACTGGAAAGAGCACAGAGCTGTATTTAGAGTGACTGATCGAGAGCCCAGAATCAAAGGGCCCTGTGGCACGAGCTGCTAGTGTGTCTGGGAATTGGCCCAACTCTTAAAGAGCCAAGCTTCCCTCATCTTGACTGGGGGCCGACCCCCAAATAGGAAGAAGCTATTTCTGCTGGCAGCCAAGTGGCTCCTTTTCTGGAAGTCTGTCAGGTGAGGACTGGTGGCTGCCAACTGTAACCCCCTCAGGTGGGCACAGGGGGCAGGGCAGGTCCCCGTCATGGCTGCAGCATTGTGACACGGAGCAGATGACGCGAGTCGCAGAGGGCGTCGAGGCCCCCCGAAGTCTCCAGACAAAGATCTGCCGAGGAGGAGGAGACTCCACGGCGTCGGAGATGGAGCAGAAAAATAGCAACATCTCAACTCTCAACTACAAAAGTGTCACAAGCTCATTTAGAAAAACAGAAAAAGCAGGGAATACAACTCTGACATTGTGAACTTACTAGGAAACTTGACTCTTGCAAAACACAGCCGTTTCTATATTTCTGCAAGAAAACAATATATATTCCAAAGCTAAAAGCAGCAGATTATTTTTTACCTATTGTTTTTATAATAAAAATGTCAAATAATCAAATGTCAAATGCTCATTTGGACTTTAGACGACAACAATGTCCATTTCAGAAGCTAAAATATTAACGACTTACCAAATAAAATAAATGTCAGACGTGCTTAGTCGCAGCCTTGTATTTCTATGAGGGATTAATATAACTTCAGAGTGTGTTACTGGCTTAAAACTAAAATTAAAACCGCTTGATTTAAGAAAAAAAATATCCATTACAAATCGCCTCAATAAAACCAAGATTCTGACACTTTTGAGTCTCTCTACAAGATAAGGCCCCAAGCTGGAGGCTGAAATACATGTCACGTCACGGTTAATATTGTAATTCTGTGGTTCAAATATGTGACAGATTTGCAGTAAATCTAATTACGCAGTCCTGAATGAAATGCCGTAAAACCTGGGGCTTTTGGGGCCTGCGCGGGCTCCTGGGCCGTCACCTGCTTTGCTTGGCTGATAATCCAGAGCCCAACATTTGCTCTGCTTTAGCTCCGTTTTTGTTCTCTGGCAAATCCTGCAGAGGAAGTTTGTGGCTGTCAAAGGCTTCTCTAGCTGCGTGTGTCTGCTGATTGGTGCTGCACAGGTACCATGCAGTCAGCTTTAAGTGCTTGAGATTTGTGAGTTTACAGGAATACATACAGTAAAATGTCTCCTACTGTCCACCTGAGAGGTGCAGACATCAGCAGTTCCTCCTTTATTTAAATCCAGACTTATGTTGTTTTCTTCTTGCTTAGACTTGTGTTCATTGCACCAAACACCAAAACAAATTCCTTGTACGTGTGAACACACCGTACGCAGCATTAAATGAAAATTCTGACTTAACCCGATCCCCGGCAAAGAACTTTCACCGGTGAATATTCATTTCCTCTCCGACTCTATTCTCAGCTGTCATTCATCTCACGACATTCTCCCTTTAAAGCCAATTTAACACTGCAACACCACGTTGCTTGTTCTCGCCGGAGCTGGTTAAACACAGATGGCATGATGTCATGTCGAGATATTTCCAGCGACGCCACAATCGGGTTTGTTTTACGAACTTGCACCTTATGAATTCATCGCTTTTCTCTTCGGTTCCGGTGGAAAAACACATGAATAAAACATGAATCCTCCTCAACCTTTGTAACACTCAGGCTGCTACAGAGAGAGGCATAACATTTTATATACAATAAAGATAAATAAAATGCTTGGGGTAAAATCTTTTTGAAGCATACCCAGATTTTAGTTTATAGTCTTTTTTTTTTTGGCTTATACATATTGATTCAACCAATTTGCTGTATTTTCTTTAGAAAATATAGGTCAGTATTTTAGGAAATATGTTCGATGTGTCTGAAACTGACACATCTCTATCTGTCTGTTAAAAAAATCTTCGTATTTTGAGTTATGAAGCAATTAGCAGTTAGGAATTAGTAACTAGCAATTAGCGTTACTTACAGAAATTCACATAAAAATAAATGAGGTTATATTGTGGTTGTTGAAAGCACATGTTTTAAATCTAGACTCTGTGGTGACCAAACAAAAAGTTTCAGGGCTAAGAAAAATAAGAAAAAAAAAACAAAAAAACATGAAACCAATGAGAAGTGCCAAAAGTTGCAGTACCTGTATTGGCCACTTGAGGCTGGCTCCAAAAGTGAGTCAACCTCCATAGACCTCCATGTAACAATTCCTAAATTTAAAGCACAAATAAACATGTTTACAGCCTGATACACACACACACACACACACAAAAAAAAAACCATCTTGACACCATTGACAACATTTTTTGTATATCGCACCTGTTTAAATTATACATGGTAATATATAGTCATAATTAAGGGCCTGGCGCCTTTGACAGGTGGGTGCTGTCACAGTCAGCTAGGTGTCTGAAAAGGCGTCACCCACGCATCTCAGCTCCACCTCTTTACACATTTTATAAGTTTACGGTGACGAAGTCTACGGGTGGTGGTGATGGTGGCGCTGCTGGTGGTGGTTCGTCCATCTTTTATATAAAGTCAGCACTGGTGACGTTCCCTCGCCGGGACACTGATAGCTATACGAGAGGGGCTGGATGAAAAAAAAAAAAAAAAAAAGGACAACCGTAGAAATGTAAGGAGGACAACTTTTACTTTCACAGAGAGCTACATCGTGTTGTGTTCTTGAGGAATAACAGTTAATCTGTGTGTCAACGGTTGCTTGACTCTGAGAAGTAACTGCTCCAGGCTGTTGTTTAGCAAATAGCAGTCACAGCATGTCACTCACTGTGAAGCCACAAATTACTGTTTTTACATCCCTGTTGAGGTACATGTTAATTAGGCCAACACTGAGGGCAACTTTACCAACATCTTCCGTTGAAGGAAACCAGTCCAGCAGCGTAGCAGGGAGGCCGCAGGGACGACTCTCTCGGATTATTATAAAACGCTGTGAAGCGCTTTCTTAAAGGACTTTCTTGATCAGAAATTATGGGTCATAGTTTAGCAGCAACCTCAGGGGTGAAAAATTAAGCCAAACACTTAAATGCTAAAAACTCTTGGTCCTCAAATGTCCACTAGTCCCTGGCTAGAAAAGCAAATCAGTCCCCATAGACATCCATATTAAAAATCTTCACAGCAAAAATGGGGCACAGCTGGTTGGTAGCTGTCTGCTTCTGTGTCACCCATCCTCAACTCCACTCCTTCATCCATTTTTCAAGATGGCGACGACCCAAGGAATCCGATGGGGGTTCAGTTATCTACATACAGTCGGTGATCACAGGTACCTCCAACTACGACACTTCCAGCCTTGCAGCATTGTTAATTCAATGCAGGGTTCGGCTTATGGCTCTGAATGGTAACTCTGCCAGCTTTAGAGGAGTTGGTGCTCACTTTGTTTCCCCAAAACAAAAAGCTGCCCTATTGACTCTTTTTTTTTATTCTGTCAGTAGTCTGAAGTTCTTATTCTAGATGAAGAGACTGAGATGGCTGATGAAAGGGGTTCAGAAGTTGATAAAGTGACTCATGACCAAACAGGCTAATGGGAATCAGAGAACCGGAGGTCATATTCAGACTGAAAGCGCCACCTGCTCCTCAGTAACAACAAATTTTTACGCCTGATTTGCAATTTCTTGGTCAGCATTGTGAATTAGACGCAGCAGTATGCAGGAACGCTTCTTCATCTTAAACTTTTATCTCTTCCTTTTCAGAAATAACATTTTAAAAACTATAATACATCATTTTTTATTTTATTTAATTTTTTTTTTGTTACCCGTGTGACAGAGCTGCTTACTCCAGGCTTTCCGGGCTTTACTCTAGCTATCTCCCGTTCGTTTCATTTGCATACAGACAGAGAAATTCATCTTCATTTTTTGGCAAATAAAAGTGAATAAGCATTTTTTCCTAAAATGTTTCTTGTATTGATGAATATCAGCAGGAAATGTGAGACAGCATGAACAATGACTCCTCTCCATTTCAAGAGGGAAAATTATACGGTCATTATTGTAAGTAAATGAACTCCAGTGGGCTACAGCCGCCCGCTTAAGCACAATTCCAGCGGTATTGTGCTTTACTTGAGTAATTTAATATTTATGTTTCCTTCTATTTTGACTCCACTTCATCTCAGAGGGAAATATTGTACCTTTTATTCCACTACATTTATCTCGCAGGCGTTGTCACTTTCCACCAGATTAGGACTTTAACCCATCATGATGTAATGAATGACATGAAATGCAGTGAATTGTTCAAACGTAAATTAAGCCACCTGACAGTTTATAGACGGAGTAAAATCAGCTCTGCCTCGGTGAGCCACAATATTTAAATGCTGCTTGCATGTTAATGCATCAGTTTGGTATATTATATATCTTTGGACACTGACAGGTTTGTTTACTATTTTGTCTGTTTACCTAGGTTACAGTAATATAATAAATATGTGCAGACTCTCAGCTTTAAACTAAATGTATTCACATCCAAACTGGAAGAAAGATTATTATTTTAAAATTGCGGCATTGCAACGTTTAGTTAAGTAAAACATCTAGTTAGCTTTTAGCCACTGCTGGTCACGTGACCGACATCATGTGACCCAACAGTAAAACAAAAAAACCCCACAAGTTTGAAAAAAAAGAAAAGAAAAATCCCTGACAGGTTTGAGTGTTTGTGCTGCACTTTTATTGTTTTCCTGTTTTATTTAGAAAAAAAAAACGCTGTCTCTGTGTTTTCCTACTTCCTGTTTTTGCTTAGTTTGATGACACTTTTTCTGCACCATCTGTGTTCATGACCTGCCCGTCTCTTGCTGGCTTCAAATGAGGTGTGGTGTTCATCGTGTACGTGAGAAAAGTCCGTATAATCACCTTCTCTCACAATTTTATCAGAGTTCACATTGTGGCGTGTTTGCAGACGATTTCAGAAATGGTGTAAGTCAATGGTACGTTAATACAAACCCTGTTGTGTAAATAAAAACAGAATACAATGATCTGCAAATCTTTTTAAAACTTATATCCAATTGAATACACTACAAAGACAAGATATTTAATGTTCAAACTGATAAACTTTATTGATTTGTGCAAATATTATTTTCAATTGGATTGCAACATGGGGACATCAAAGACTGGGAAAGTTGAGGAATGCTCAAGAAACACCTGCTGGAGCAGTCCACAGGTGATCAGGTTAACTGAAAACAGGTGAGTGTCATGGTTGGGTATAAAAGGAGCCTCCTGGAAAGGCTCAGTTCTTCACAAACAAGGATGTGGAGAGGTTCACGAATAATCCAACAGTTTAAAAACAATGTTTTTCAATGTACAATTGCAAGAATCTTGGGATTTTATCATCTACAGTTCATCATATCATCAAAAGGATCAGAGAATCTGGAGAAATCTCAAAAGCGACAAGGCCACAAACCAACATTAAATGCCTTTGACCTTCGATCCCTCAGGCGACACTGTATTAAAAACCATTCTGTAAAATATGTTACCAGGTGGGCTCAGGAAACCATCAGTTAACACAGTTTATTGTTCCATCTACAGGTGGAAGTTAAAACTCTACCTTGCAAAGCAAAGGCAATATATTAACAACACCCAGAAACGCTGGCGGAGCTCATCTGAGATGGACTGACACAAAGTGGAAAGGTGTGCTGTGGTCTGACGAGTCCACAAATCGATTTGTTTTTGGAAATAATGGACGCCTGGCCTCTGGGCTAAAGAGGAAAAGTAGCGTCCAGACAGTTATTAGCGCAAAGTTCAAAAGCCAGCAACTGTGATGGTATGGGGAATTGTTAGTGCCCATGGCATGGGTAACTTGTACACCTTTTGAAGGCCCCATTAATGCTGAAAGGTACATACAGGCTTTAGAGCAACATATGCTGCCATCCAAGCAACGTCTTTTTCAGGGACGTCCCTGCTGATTTCAGCAAGACAATGCCCAGACACATTCTGCACGTGTTACATCGGTGTGGCTTCATAGTAAAAGAGTCCCGGTACTGCCCGCGGCCCAGATCTATCTTCCAGTGAAAATGTGTGGCGCGTTATGAAGTGCAAAATACGACAACAGAGACCCTGGACTGTTGAGTAATGTGAAGTCGCACATCAAGCGAGAATAGGAAAGAATTCCACCTGCAAAGCTTCAACAATTAGTGTCCTCAGTTCCCAAACGCCTGTCGAGTGTTGTTACAAGGAAAGGTGATGTAACACAGTGGTAAACGTGGCCCTGTCCCAGCTCCTTTGGAGCGTGTTGCAAGCATCAAATTCAAAATTTGTGAATACTTGCAGAAAAACGATAAAATTCATCAGTTTAAACATTAAATATCTTGTCTTTGTAGTTTGTTTAATTGAATATACAGTAGGTTGAAAAAGATTTGCAGATCATTGTATTCTGGTTTTATTTATATTTTAGACAACGTCCCAACTTCATTGGAACTGGGGTTTGCATATTGCTTTGTAGTTGTGTAGTGTTTTCTTCATACCTTTATAGTACGTGTGAGGAGAATGTTGACGTTCCCAAAGGTCTCATCTGCTTATTGCGCCTTTGCGTTTCCAACTTTAAAGTTAGCTTCTCATTAGCTTTCTAATCCGTTAGCCTTGGTGGCTTCTAGACACCAACAGAACCACAAGCTAACAAATTCTATTTAGAGGTAGCATTGTGACTGTGATTCATCTACTTTTCACCACTCATCGTCCAGACTGACCTCAAGCCTTTAGGTCATTCCTCCTGCTTTCTTGGTTTGACTACATTTTCCTTCATGTTGCTAGTTTCTACAGCTGGACTCTTTTTACTATGACTTCCTGCCTGTTCTTGGATTTCTGCCATGTGCCTGCACCATGTGGTTTGCCTGAGCATATAATGCAAAGTGTTTCAAACACAGCAGGGAGTCAGGGACAGCTGATGAAGGAACTCCCAACTCAACTTTATTGATAAGGAAAGCTGTTCGCAGCACACACAGAGCAAAACAGAACAAAAGAATGGAGGAAATGTACAATACAAGAAGAGAGAGAGGGAAAAAAACAGAACCTCAAATATATGTTATAATAATGATAATGCAAATATAATCATTATTATGACATCTAAACCCTGCTGAACAGTTTACAGAGGCTACACAGACCTAAAGAGCCTCATAAGACATATTAGTTCTGCTAAGGTTACGGACAGTCGAAGGCTAATGAGTAGAAGTGAAGGGAAGTAAGAGCGAAAATCATATCAACACCAAGAGTGTCGACAAGGTGAGAAAACCACATCGCAACCCTGTCAATCATCTCCGCTCCACCACACGCCTGGTTTGAAAAAAATAAATAAAAAACCTTGAGCTGTTATGAAAAAAAAATGTGTAAAAGTTGGCGAATCAGTCAAATCATGTGAAAATCAAAAATACGCAAAAGTTTATTTCATGAGCTTTTAATTTCTGATCTCGGGTGCTTCTCCTCTGCATTAAGGGGTCTCAGGCAATTTGGAAAATAGACAATAAATCATGTGTTTACTTTTCTAGGCATATGTTGTGTACTGACATATATAGTTACTGCTGTCACACACCACCTCCTGTTTCGCAGTGCAGCTCGTCGTGCATTTCATACGACACGTATATGAAAGTGAGGATGTGATTCTTACTTAAATATGATATCTGACACATTTTTATTTATCTTATCACTTTCTGGGTATTGAAGTGTCGCACTCTACCACAACAGATTGTCACAGCCACTTTGAACGCGTGCGAACAGATTGTGCTTTGAAAAAGGAACGGGCGCCTGCAGCAACATTTCGCGTCTGCATCCCGTCTCTGTCTGAGGAACGGGACTAACATCTTTACATTATACATTTTCAAAAACATATCCATTATTCATATCCCCATATTTTAATACTATTAGCACTTCTGTGCCACCCACCTAAATACCTGCACGTTTATTATCAAAGGGAGCGGTGACAGACCGAGTTACTTTTTTTTGCGTGTGTGTGTGAAGAAATGAGAAAGTACTGCAGTAGTGGACAATCACACAAAGTTAAATTAGATCTGTGAGGCGATTATATAGCTGCATGCTGGGAAATCATGGATCCAAACATAAATGGACCTTCGAGAAACTTCCCTTTTCCTTTCCACTGGAGTGTTTGTGTTGACAGACAACAGCAACAAAGGCAAACACACACACACACATGCAGAAGCACACAATGCCCCACCTGTGTGGGTGGGAGGTGTGGCCACTCACCAGCTGAGTGGGGCAGCATATGGAGTTTCTAATTGGGTAGAACAGCACAGCTGGAGGACACCAGTCCAGGACCTGGCCTCTGGTAATCAGTCCCACAATCCTCAGCACTCCTCTGCACATCCACCATGTGAGCATTCAGTGGGAGGGTGGTGTCGGGTCCCACTGCTGAAAACAACAGGAAGCCGGTCCACTATGAAGGTTTCACAAAAACACTTTTGACACAGTCCTGACTGTGTTCAGTGACTTCGGCATGAATCTCATTTATACTAAATGAGAAAACAACTAATTTAGCACATGCAAAGTAGAAGGACTCCCACTTCGGTGATATTGATATATTATTGGATCACGGTTGGTGCAGTGATTAGTTTAATTTTAATTGGTTTATATACTTCACTGTTGCCCATAAAGTGGGAAATCAGTATTGTGTACCTCTTCTCATGAAATGATGGATAAAGTGTATTCAGAAAGGTGAATCTGTCCTAAAAAGAAGATCCAACAAATGAGCTCCTGGACTACAGATCATCACTGAATACACCTGGACCAGGTCTTATTTCCATTCAAAGATCGATTCCTCCCAAATGAATAAATAATACAATATTTAAATTCATAGTTTCCTCATAAATATGTGTTCACACATGCCGATAGGAAGGAAGGAGAAATCAACTTACATAAGTAACATTAATAGGATGATTCCAGTCAGAGCTAAATGCAGAAAACAGAAAACTGTATATGTTTTATGCTCACCTGTGCGGATAAGATCGTTTTTCATTGCAACTCTGTCCCCTGCCTGAATATCAACAGAAAATATGATCGATTACAACGGCTCCCCCCACTTTTTAGTACAGGATTTATTTACATTTATTCACTCATTCACTGACAATTTGTTTTTGCTTGTTTTTTTCCTGCCGCGTATTTGGTCACAGTTAGTAAAGCATGATATTGTTTTTTAGATTTATGTGCAGGCATTAAATCACTAAAGATAACAGTCTAGGTTAAATCACAGTTGTTCCTTAAGGTGATTTGTTGTCTAAACCTGACCGCAAGCTGCTCTCAGGATACCATTAAGAAAGCTAATTAGCAGCAGACATGTGTATTATTTATTATGAGACAGGGTTAGTGATGTTTTTTTTGTGTGTCTTTGACATTATATTTGAACCTTTCACATGTAAATGTAGGACAATGTGGATAAGGGCTATCTACACTGAGCACTTTGGAAATTATTATCATCAGCAACTGAAGTGCTCATCAACAAGTACTCAAAATAAATGAGTTGCACTTGTATGTGGCACCGCGTAAGCACTTCCTCATTTAGCCTTTGTGTTTTGGGTTTAGTTAATTGAACATGCGGCTCAGTGTTAAGGCGACGCAGTATAAATAGCGGGAGCTGTTAGTTCATTGAGAAGCTGAAAATTAACATGACTGGGCTCATTACAGAGTCAGTATCAGTTGTACAGTAATACTTTGCTCTGGGGTTGCCTGGCAGGGTCCCACTGACGAGGTGACCTGTCAGATGTAGCTCTAAATTCTACACTTTTGGACACTGACGCCGTCTCCCCGGCCTCCTCCAACCACAGATCCCCTCTAACTGCTGACATCAATTGAGAAACGCTTGCAGCCCAGCGTGCGATCGGCGGCGCCTTCATTTGCAGCTCTGCACCACGCGCCGTGGCTTTAAAAGCTGATAATGTGATAATTAAAAGAGCTGACAGGCAAGAGCTGTCAGCGAGACGCTCTGATTTGCCAACCTCTGCTATCTGAGATACCTCTCAAATTACAATGCTTCCTACCCTTGAAGTATAACAAGTAAAACATCAAATGCAATAATTAAGAAGTGCTGTCAAAAAAAAAAAAGAGAGAAAAGAATAGAAAGGAAAGATAAGGGCGGCACCTCAGTGGCGGACAGGTTGATAAAATCTCTCCTGAACACTTCACAGTATCAGAATCAGATCTGAAACAAGGATTTCTTGCAGACAAAAGATCACTGCCATGTCTCTCTCTCTCTCTCTCTCTCCCTTTCTCTTCCTCTCTCTTTCTCTCTCAACCACACCATGATTTATTACCTGAAAAGACAAGAGAACTAATTAGTGGAGTAATTAATTAATATAAATTTGCATATTTGCATTTGCAATTAGTGCAGTCAACTGATTAGTCTGAGATGGGGAGTTTGACTCTTCAGATGCTTGAATGTGTGTGTGTGTGTGTGTGTGTATGTGTGTGTGTGCTGGACCAGAACGATCAGCAGACCAGCTGAGGCATTTTTTGGGGGGTGGGGGGGTTGGAGGCAGTGATGAAGGGACTGTGAGGCGTTTTTTTTTGTTGTTGTTACTTTCATGTGTCCATATGTGTATTTCTCGGCATCTTCGTGTACTACAATACGTGTTGGTCCACGCACACATTCGTCTGTATATCTGTGTGAACACATGCTTAGGTTCAGCGTCTGCACGTCGTCCGCCGTATGTGCACGCTGCAGCCGCACAGGCACCGGCCCTTGTGTGGTCTTTCGTCCTCTGAACTCGCACCAAGGTGTAATCACCTCACCGTGGCCGAGCTCGCGCCGCTGATCGATGTCTCGTAGTGTCCAATACAGAGAGATTGATAAGTCGCTTTAATTGATTCTCCTTGCAACAAGGTCATTCGCAGGCATACGTTTGTGTGTGCGCCGGTGTGTGTGTTCCACATAACTGAGGAGTGCATATACCCATATCGAGTGCCAGCTGTGCCCCAGTGTGGATTTGGCAGCGTGCCACCGGGCCTTTTCCACTGGGTGTGCTTAATGTCTATGGTAGTGAGGTACCAACGCCGCGCACGCCCCTCTGTTATGCTCACAACATGATCTGCATGTAAGGTTTCCAGTGGAATTTCTCCACCTCTTTTGTGTAGGGCCTTGACGGATGGAGAAGTAGATAGACCCAAAATTAATCTCCGTTTCATATCACTGTGAACTCATTGTCCTTGTTTGGTCTTTGGACAAAACAAAACATTCAACAAAACCAACAAGGCCCGTGGATTATATTTATGTCTTAACTAATAATGATAATAAGTTACCTAAATCCTCTCTAGTGTGCTGAGCCAAATGTAGAAGCCTTGACTATCTCAAAAACCATTTGAAGTAAAGCTACACTAAAATTAAATTACACATGAGGTAAACGGGAGATACAGTATGTCTCATGTGTCTTTTTTTAAATATAATTGGATTAGCCCTTTAGCATTTGTCCTTTGCCCGAATATATGAAACCAGCATTTTGTCCAGTTTTATGACTTTATTGCTTTTATTGATCCATCTTACCAGGACACTAAATGTTAGGCACTCTTGAGTACGTTTGTTTTCAAGGAACATAGGTGAATATAATATCTACAGCTAATAAGAGCGCTTGAGTCTTACCTCAAATGTTCTAGATCGAGATGTTGCCATCAGGGGGAACACCGTCAGGACATGGTATCTATTTTTTGGAATATTTTGAAATGACAAACACAAATCCCGACCATCTTGTGACAATTCAATGTTCTGCTGCTAAACTTTTGGACCTGGCATTCATTGGTGTGGATGTTACTTAGACATCTACCACCCACCTAGACCAGACCAGACACCCCCACCCCATAGCAACGACACTCTTTGACGGCAGCAACCATCCCCAGCAGGACGCAGCCTGACGCAGGCACACACACAAAAACTGTTTAGGAACAACTAAAAAAAAAACATGAAGAACAGCACAAGGTGTTGACCTGGCCTCCAAATTCACTAGATCCCAAATTGATCAAGCATCTGTGGGATGTTCCACAGATGCCCCTCCCCTCAACCCATAGGACCCAAAGGCCCCCCACTAAGAACATCCTGTTGCCAGACACTACAGGACACCCTCAGAAGACCCATGTCCATTCTCTGATGAGTCACAAATGTTTTGGAGGCGCAAGGAAGACCTACACAATATTAGGAAGGTGGTCATAATGTTATGCCTGATCGGTGTGCAATATTCCACAAGGTCCTACTTCTATTTATTGTATGACAGATTTTTTTAGTTTGGATGTCCCACAGAACCACACAAAACCCACTGTGTGCTATAACATGGGAATTTAAGTCAACACTAAGTAAATGCATAAATGCAGACATAACAGCCAAGCTACGCATCGTCTGTACTCCACTGTGCTTTGTTGAGAATGGTGCGGCTTCTTTCAACCAACCAGCTGCATGTGAATAATAATAGCAAAATCTACCAGTTTTTATGGAAAAATGAACAGTTACACAGTTTTTAACTATTCTCAAAATTGATTTCTTAATAGTAACCCTTGACAAAGTGGTCATTATAATTAGTTTGGGCTTGAAAAAACGTAGTCCCCGAAAAATAAATGAACGTTATTATCTCGCATGATGTTTTTTGGTGTTGGTTAGATTCTAGAGGCTCGGTCAGATTTCCTGTTTGACCTTTCATGAACAAACCACTTTTAATAACAGAAAGCCCCACGAATGGATTTAGAAGTATGAATTGTGAGCGGCTGTGTTTTACAGCCTCCAGACAAAAGGTGTCATTTTCTGAAACCAGTTGAAAAAGTGTGTTTATGAGCAATTCTCTTAAAACGTGTAAAATTAATTATATACCAGAATTTTAAAAGCCGTAAAAGGTGAGTTTTCTGAGCTGTTCTGGGGCCATGTGAGCCCCAACATTTGGATGAACAGATTTCATTCATCGCACATGGGGATTATTTTTTGTTATAACTGTTATAAAAACGTTGATGATTGTCACACATAAAACCTGAAATATGGGAGCAGGGGTATACAGCATAACATGATTAACAAAACATAAAAATTAATATTTATAAATGGCTAAAATGTGCTGTGCATAGTATTCAAAGAAAAAACTATAAGGTGTAAATCTATCTATCTATCTACCTGTTGAGAATGCCTGCAAAATCCTGCACATTCCTCCCTTTTCCCAACAAAAAGACATTAATTCATCGTCCTTACACGTGGAAATGCAGATATTAGTTGTTATCCCTCTCCGCTCTGTGTTTTTGACGGTAAACGCGTGCCTCCCGGTGCCCATTACCGGAGCTGCCAGATGATCGGTACGGAATGGAGGTCCCATGGGACGCTGAACACGTGGTCTCGGCTGCCACAAGACGTCAGCGGCAGATGGCATGGGTACCCGCTGTTGGCATGAGTGTCATTCCTCAAAGAGAGAGGGAAGGGGAAGAGTGAGGGAGAAAGAGAGAGAGAGAGAGAGAGAGAGAGGGAGAGGAAGATCACATCACAACGAGGAGGAGAAACGAGGGTGCGCAGGTTTTTAAGCTCTTTCTTGAGGTTTTTGTGGTTTGCAACAGGAGAAGCTGCGGCGCAGATTCAGAGGAGATATTGGGGAAAATGATCGACACACGCTGACCAGAGGTTAGTATTATTTAGTCAGCTTTATTTGTGCATTCGTTGACTTTAATAGTCTTTTATTTCGAGATATAGATAAAGAATAATTTTGTTCTGCATTATGGTTAGGAATCTAAAATAGGCATGTATAAAATGTATTATATGATCTAACAAAAGGTTTAAAACCTGCTCATTTTCACAACAAGTCCAAAGACAATGAAGTTGAGTGCCTTTGAAAAGGTAGCTGGCTGTGACATTGGCCCCGCTAGCCAATTTGTTACTCTTCCTCCTGGGAGAGCTCATTCACAGGGTAATTAACTGACAACCTTCAAAAGACGTGGTACAGCATTCTGTCCTCACAGTTTATGTCTCCTCTCCTTTGATTTTGCAGGAAATATGTTGACACTGCCATTCGAGGAGCATAATTTGATGCGTGAGCCGCGGTTTGGGGCCAATTATCCACGTGAAAGCTTACCTGAGAGCCTGGAGCTGGAGCGAAAACACAGCCAAGACCGGACCAACACGGACATGAGGGAGGCCGAGGACGACATCTCCGACAGGGAGGAGGAAGAACGAGACGAAGACCAGGACGAGAACGGTCTTCATAAAAAGCGAGGCCCGCGGAAAAAGAAACCCGCCAGGGAGCAGGTGGACCGGGCCAAACTACGGCGCCACGAAGCCAACGCCCGAGAGCGCAGCCGGATGCACGGCTTGAACGATGCGCTGGAGAGCCTGCGCAAAGTTGTTCCGTGTTACTCCAAAACTCAGAAACTGTCCAAGATTGAGACCCTCAGACTTGCTAAAAACTACATCTGGGCCCTGTCAGAGACTCTGAGCGCGGGGAAGAGACCCGACCTCCTCGCCTTCGTACAGACTTTGTGCAAAGGATTATCACAGCCTACGACCAACTTGGTGGCCGGTTGTTTGCAGCTGAACGCGAGAAACTTCCTCACAGACCACAACGGGGAGGTCGTGTTCTCTGGCAGATCGCCCTACGACGCCATGTACCCGTACCCGGGCACAGACGTGAACACGCCCCCCGGCCACAGCGGCAGCAACTTGGACAACAGCGCCAAGCCGTACCGACACTACAGCTACAGCGGCGCCTACGAGCCCTTCTACGAGAACCCGTCCCCAGAAGGCGGGAGTCCACATTTCGACGGCCAGCTGAGTCCACCGATGAACTTCAACGGGATATTCTCCCTCAAACACGACGACCCGCCAGACTACGGCAAAAGCAGCCACTATGGCATGCGCTACTGCAGTGCGCCTGGACGCACGGCTCTTGCGCACAACTCCATGTACCGAGTCTCCCCAGAGGCCCGTTTTCCCTATGATCTGCACGTCCGCAGTCAGTCCTTCCAAGCACAGGGGGAAGTTAATGGCTCTTTCCACAATTAATCAATCAGCTGGACAAAGTTCAAGTTTCAGAAGCGATGCAATTCCCCCCACAGTTGCCGAGAGTTGAACGAAATGGACTGAAACACGCTGATGCGCTGCAAAAAAAAAACCCACACACATTTAAAACAAGTCATGTTTTTTTTGTTTGTTTGTTTTGTTTTGTTTTTTTGAAACATGATAAGGGCCAGTAGTTTAGATAAGAGAACTTCACCACTTTCTATTTTTGTGCTGATATAAGACAGAAAAAGAAACCGCGAGAACGTTTTTGGTTTGTTGAATGTAAATGAACTCAATATGTACGCAGATATTTTCAGTGATTTAAAGAAAATTACGACTTAGCGGCTCAGTTCCACATGTTTGCTTCCAAAAACTCTAAAATAATTCGCCGAAGGTGCATATTTCGAACAAATTATTTGCTGTTACGGTGCATTCATTCTGTGTGTTTGTTAATGGCAGTATTGCAGATGTATTTGAATATGAGGTTAGATGATGCTGATACACTGAAGTGGGCAAGTGATTCGATTTTCTGGTGATTTAAAAGACTCACCGCAAAAATCAGTGAATTCATTTTTCTGGGGCGAAATGTGATCACATCATTGAAACAAGAAGAAACTAAAGACGTTTCACTTCATCAGGGAAGTTTTCTGAGACACGATTGGAGTTCAGAGATTCAGTCTGTTAGCAATAAAGGCCAATTGAGCTATGCAAGGCAGCTTACTAAACATGATATACAGTATGTCTGTTTCTTCTCACGAGGCGTTTCTCGTAATCTGAGGTCAAATTGAAATATTGACAATTGGAGAAAAATCATTTGGAGGAAAATTTTTGATTCGGAGACGAGTGCGAGGTGATCTCACGTGCATCGCTCCTATAAATACAGGAATTTATGGGGAATTAAAAACGTCAAATCAAAATGCATTCGTATTTGGAGTAAATAGTGTGGTAACAAGGTGAATGTAAATTATTATTGTATTTATTTATTTAAGCTTATTTATTATAAGTCCGTCAATTTGAATGTGAATAATATATTATAGGGAAAAAAAATATTGTAAAAAAAAAAAAAAAAAAAAAAAATCAACAGTGTTAACTTTTATGTGAATTTCCACTGAAAGTTTGTTTATGTTGCATTGTTGTATATTTCAACCCAGCTGAAAGTCGAGCTCTGGAAGGGGGAAAAAAAAGAGAAAGCATTTTGTGTCAGGTGAACAAAATGTTTGTTTTTGTTTTAAACTATATGAATCCGAACAACATGCCTTAAAAAAAAGAGATGGTGGCCATCAATATGCAACGAGATGAAAGTTTTGGATAGTTTGATGTAAACTTTTTACACTTCCTTGTTGCTGCGAGGAGCAACTGTGATGCACTTCATGTATTTCTGCACAATGTTGGTGACTGTGCTCATAAATCCTGTTGATTTTGTAACTTTAACCGAATGGCGAATGATTATTGGATGGTATTTCTCCTTTATTTCTTGCATCCACTGATCTGACGCACACACACGCAGATACACTCCGGTAAAAAAAAAAAAAAAAAAACTCGTTATGGATCGAAATATTCGTGAAGTAATGTGTTAATGTTTTGTGATGTGTTTTGTCGCAATAAAATGACGAGGCTGTGAGAGGCTTTATGTTGTTGATCAGCTTCTCAGCTTCCTGTGATCGACAGCAGACGGTAATTAAGAAAAATAATAAATGGTTAGAAAAATAAATCAAGATCGTAATAACAAGAACAAAACGCCCCGGGCGTAGTTTTATTTATCTATTTATTTCAGAAATTAAATACTAATCGTGAATAGCATCTGAGGTTTTAGTGGCGCAGGCCTGTTTGTATAAGAACAGCACAACGTTTAAGACAATTTGTTTAAAAAAACAAAAAGACGACTTTAACCAACGCTATTTTCTTTATAAATTTGTTGAACCAGACGGATAAACGAATCTAATCTAAAATTTGAAAATGTGTCGATATAATTTGATTTAATTTCAACTGATCAGATGGTTGATTTGTGTCAGAAATGCCCTCAAGCTGTTGGGTGTCAGCCAGTTGATCCCAGTCCTCCCAGTTTGGCACAAAAAAAAAAAAAAAAAAAAAAGTGGGACCAATAATCCCCGGAGACGCGCAGAATTATTCTTGGAAAAGAAAGACGATCCCTAGCAACATGACTACAATAAATAAATAAATCAATAAACTATAAACCTATACATATTATTTTTTGTGTATTTTAAAAATCTTTATGGAAAGTTATTTGCAAAATGTATTATTTATTTATTCATTATTTATTTATTTTCAAGAGTTTTCCTGAGCACTCTCAAAAGTATGTAGGAAAATGTGACAACATTTCATGCAGGTAAAATTAAGGTGATCAGTTAATGAAATTACGTGGAGAACGATTTAAAAAAACTAACTTCTACTTTCACAGTTAAATGTTCTTTTCTTTTACTGTATCAATATCTACTGTGTTAT
Source organism: Chelon labrosus (assembly GCF_963514085.1). Taxonomy (NCBI): domain Eukaryota; kingdom Metazoa; phylum Chordata; class Actinopteri; order Mugiliformes; family Mugilidae; genus Chelon; species Chelon labrosus. Next base: position 17,947,327 of record NC_140342.1, on the reverse strand, counting down.
TTGTCATTTATATTCAGTCTTGCTTATTCAGGAAGACATCATTTATTGTTGTTGACCGTGGGAACACACACACATGCAAGCAGGCCTGACAGCAACACCTTCAAAACCCCTGAGAGCTTCAAAATCCTCACCTGCATCACCTGCTGCCATGCACCCTGTCCATTTCTTTGAGAGCCTTCTGCCACATGTAACCTATGCACACGGCCTAATGAGCTTCCAGGTAGATGACACATATGAGAAATGTCACTGTAGACGAAGAGCTGAGATCAAGAAGGGACTTGACAAGTGTGCAATTAATTCAGAAAAAAAGGACTTTCACCCGAGCAACAACTTATTTTGTGACACTTTGCCAGCACCGACCGGGCCTGGTTGTTGGCTGCAGATCTGAACACCTTTGATTCGGCTTGTCTGAAGTTCAGCTCTTTTAATTGTTGCAGAGAAAGCGGAGGCTGCTTTGTAACTGTGACAATCGTCGCTTTACGTTTAGACAGATGAATTTTAAATTCAGATAAAGTCTCAGGAAATGCATGAAGCAAATTATAACTAAATGCCTGACTAAGGACTGAATGGGTAAAGCTAAACAAAAAAGAAAAGAAAGAAGCTCCCAAACTAGGCCTGAAGAAACCATCTCAATATTTTTATTTTTATTGGACTGGTTGCACAAACCAGACACATTTGTTTTTCTACTGTGTGTACTGGGACTTGTCTTATGTTTATTTCATGAAATTAAATGTTGTGTTTAGTTAAATGTGTCACCAGAGTGTAAAAACAGGAATTCCTGGCACACTCAGTCCATTCAATTCCTTTTTATTTTTTTAAGATATTTGAATTGTTGTATTTAAAAAGAAAAAAAAGAAAAAAGATAATTTTTCAGTCTTCATTCCCTTACTCACCCTCCTCTTCCTCTGTCTCACCGTTACACTGGAACACCAGGTTACTGGAGGTCCCTCTAGGGCCCTAACAGCTGGCCTACCAAACCACTGGGCCTTATTTGTCCCATCCACTAAATTTCTCACATCGTCAGTCTTACTTCTTCTATCAGGCTGTATAGAGTGTGAATACATGTACGCATCTGTGTGTGTGGAGGAGAAGCAGGTTCGAATACCTCTCTGGGCTTCACATAGTTGCTGACGAGGGTGAGGAGGAGTGGAGGGAGGAGGGTGTTGCACGCCTACCGGGTTCACAGGGCGGCGTGCTGCAGTTTAGCACGGGGTCAAACGCGTACACGCACCCCTACATTCATGCAGCTCATTAAGCTTTGGTGGAGAGAGCGAGCTGGAGAGGGGGAGAAAGCAGCATAGGGAGAGAGAGAGAGAGAGAGAGATAGAGAGGGAGCATATGGCCCGGCTCTGTGTGGGAGGTGAAGGACAGCAATTGGGGGATATATATATATATATATATATTGTATGGAAGTACATTTGCAATCTGAGACGTGGTGTCACAATTACTGCAAAAACAAACAGGGGATAAGTTGCAAACTGACAACAGCCATCTCAGAAGTTGAGAAAAGTTTGGCGCATTCACCTCACAAAAAAACACAAATTCATCTTTATATATATTCTTTGTAATATATTATGGTAATTTATTGTAATCAGGAACATTTTCCTGCAACGTCTGAGAATCGGAGCACCAGTCAAGAAAAATGAAAATAATGTTCCCCGCCACGTCGCCAAGCATCCTCAAATTTTGTGCCATTCCCAAGCCCCAGATGGTGTGGGATGGGAAACGTTCCCCCATTAAATTCCTAATAATCATTTCTCCTGCGGAATCGGGGGTGGTGGCAGTGGGCATGGAGGAGGGTTGGGTGCGAGTGTGTGTTTGTGTGTGTGTGTGTGGAGGAGGGGGTGAGGGGGGGATGAGAAGTGAGGATTGGGTTGGTGGGTGAGGGGAGTAGAGGGATTTGGTGTTTTAATTAGACAGATTTAAGGAGCTGAACCCCCCTCTCTTAGTGTGTGTGTGTGAGTGGAGACGGTCGCATTGGTTTGTGCTTATACTTGTGTGCACGTGTGGAAAAAAAAACATACATGTGAGCGGAGACGTGCACGTGCGAGGATGTGTGTGTGCGTGCGTCGCAGGTCACGGCAGGGCTGATGCTGCAGCAGAGGAGGTCTGACACTCCAGTACAACGGGCCAGGATCTCATTAACGTGTCAGATTGGTGGATCAGTCTCTCTGGCAGCCGGCCCGGCCTCTCACAGGAAGTACTTTCTCTCTATCTGTGAACTTGGCACTGAAAGGTTAGGCAGGGAGGGAGGGGAATATATTGGCTTGCAGGGGGAAGGAGATGAGAGACAGAGGCATTAATTATAGTATTTGGTCAGATTGGATAAATATTGGGTGAAGGATTGTGGTTTAAGAGCCGCTTTTATCCATCTGGGAGTGGAAACAAATGAGATATGAATAGCGGGGCTGATGATTTCCATGGAGTGACAGAGACCGGCTCCTGCAGTTGCACTATTTTGAAGGTGGAGATATGCTAAGCATGTGACAGGAGCATCTGTCACTACATCACCTTTGTGCTTTGTGCTCTTTGTCTAGGGGTACTCTGACTGGGTGCATGCAGGCGTGTGTTCAGTGTGTGTGTGTGTGTGTGTGTGTGTGTGCGTGGCTGCAAATACGAGAGAGAGTACAGGGTGGGTTCTGGAGCAGGTGGGAAACATACAGGGGTGTGATCCTCTGACACCCCAGCAACACCCTATTTCAGGGCAGACACAGAGAGACGGGTGCTGCTGGGTGAAGTGGGTTTCGATTCCCTCGGCTGTGAATCCGAGCATCTGCTAGCCATGACTGCAGCGTGATGTGAGAGAGAGAGATGGGTAAATTCGCTATATTCAAGGATAAACTGAAACAAGATAGATCAGCTGTATCCCTGGCACGTAGGGAGATTATAATTAATCTTTTTCTACTTATATATCTTAGCTGTGTCTTGCATCATGTTAATGAAAACACCATTCTTCACAGCAGTTGTTTTTTTTTTGTTTTTGCATAATCCTCTCACAATTTCATTTGTTGACACACGGTAAAAGTCAAATGCACACAATTTTTATTTTCTTTCAGACGATCACTGATGTATTGATTCCAAAATATATCAACATGCTCAACACCTCACATGCAGAACACCGGTGCCAGCTGTAGTAAGAGATAAAACTGACATGTTTCTGGCTGTACCGTCGACTGTGTAAAGCTCAGTTGTTTTTACATGTATTTAACACTAACGGCTTGTCTGGCTTGCACCGGTTGATGTTTATTTCTCTGTTTTAAATGTTATTTTCAGGAGCCATTTGCTGTTTCGTTTAAATACCACTGCAGGAAAAACTGTGGGGAGATTTGTCTTCAATCAAAGCGGAGAAACATTCAAATCAAATGTCGGCTCGCAAAATTTAAATCAGCAAGAAGACAGAAATTCCTGTGAAGGATTTCTGAAGAGGTGCGTTTGTCAGGTGATTCGATTGGCCAATTGGCTCTCAAGCAAGAAGGAATGAACTGAAAATGCATAGCAACTAACTAGCAGCTGAACTTCTGTCACGTAAATAGAAGGTTTTAAAGATGGTTTATTGTTGTGTGTCTGTGTGTGCTGTGAATTTTATCGGGCCGCCCCGGTTGATTTTAAAGCTCTACTCAACAAACCCATCATTTAGCTTCCAGACACATCTCACGTTGTCCACAAAAAAATGAAGTCACAGTTTTGCACGAGAACAATTTCATCATCAGAGGAAGCTGACATTTTTAGATTACCAGCCATTGCTTACAAGAATTCGCTGCAATGAGACTTTTGAGATTTCTGATTTTTCAGTTTTACTTTATGCATACTATATTTATGTAACATAAGGCATGCAAACTGTCAAGAGAGGAGAGGATGACAGTCAGTTAGACGCCTGTGAACGCACGGCTGAGGCTGCTCTCTGTGTAAAAGGAGTTTCCTGAAATGGATCAGCGACAGTGTTCGGCTGGGTGCACGCTCACTCACGAGTTCAGTGAAAATGGCTTGGGCACAAATCTCTCAGTTCAAGCTGATCCAGTTACAAGAACGTCCTGAGAACACCTGACACAAAAAAACAGTCACAAGACACTTTATGTGCAGAAAATATGATTGTAGAGCACAGCATTATATCCACAAATCAAAGTATTTGTATTAAACAATGAGCTGTCAAAAGGAAAAAAGACTGTATCTGACTTTCTGTGTAAAGTGAACAATAAATATAGATTTCACTGACATAAAAAATGACTTTTAAGTTGGTCTTAATTAAATGTAACAATATCTTGAGCAAATTAAGACTGGATCAGCTTTACAAATCTTAGCACAACAAATTGAAATATGTAAATGTCCTGATTTAACATTAGAAACCATGTCATGCGTACAGTTGACGTGTGTTTTTCTCAGTGTGAACATAATGCTGTTGTGTCATTGTGGCACATTTGTATTTCACAGAACAAAAGATAGACAGATAGATAGATAGATAGACAGATAGATAGATAGATAGACAGATAGATAGATAGATAGATAGATAGATAGATAGATAGATAGAGTCCACCATCACCCACATTCCCATTTGGAAATGAGAAATCACCAACATTAAACATGTAAGAACAAGTAGGAACTTTCTCGGCTCATCTAGACTAATTATATAGCGCTTTGTGAGGAGTCATTAGGTACATAATTAACTATCTATTAGTATGGAGAAAGAATCCATTCATAATATCTATACTAAAATGACTTACTGCTCTTTCTTAACTCATAACGTATTGTTTCATAATCACTCCTCCTTACGATTAATAAGAATCTTGATCGACCATCAAATATCACTTGTGTAGATCATTTCAGACGAGGCAGTCGCTGCAGTGGCACCTTTCACTGTATGAATGCAAAATAAAAAAATATATATATATATTAAAAAAAAAAACCTCTGAAGTACTTTTCTTCCCTGAACAGGATGTGTTTGTAAAATAAAATTTGGTACACATGCATCAGCTGGCAAAGGCAAACAACAATGTGCATCGACAAAATCCAATTAAATCTTTGTAATGAAAGCGAATACTTCTACGCAGTTCACACTGTAAGACATGCAGACGCACAAACTGTGGATTTGCGTGGAGGTTAGGACTATAGCAAATGTCCCGACCTGGCGGGAGACTCGTCTTATCGAAGCGCGATCTCGCTGCTGTAATATCTTTTAGTTTCTTTTTAGTATTCTAGACCATTCTGCGCCATCACCAATCTGTCCCATACTGCCTTTCAAGCATTTCCTGTGGGACTCATGCTGTGTTCGCAAGGCCTCTCTCTCCATCTCTCTCTCTCTCTCTGTCTCACACACACACACACACACACACACATGCACATGCACATGCACATACTGTGGTGACTGCAGAGGGAAGTGAGCTGTCTGCGGAGGGTTGGATTCTTGGTGCCGGTCCAAAAATGTGTCACTCGGGACACGCATGGCCTGCTGGAGGCAGGAATTCTGTCGCTAATGGGCCCCGCAGCCGTCGGCACCACCTGGGGATATGGGAGACGGGATGGATGGATGGGGGAGGATTGAGGAGGATGGGAGGGAGAGAAGAGGGAGTGTATGCGGCACAATGTGTTGGTAACAAACAGGAGGAACATGAGATTGGATGAATTATCTATCTATCTATCTATCTATCTATCTATCTATCTATCTATCTATCTATCTAAATGCTTTATTGTTCAGTAAGTTGTTAAAGCGTCTTAAACGTATTTTCTTTTCAATCTGCAGCGATAAAAAGAAGACTTTCTAAATTCTATTATACATAAACCAAGTTGTGCGCTTTCAGTGTGTTCTTTGAACTTGTGGAATTAATGCATTTAGAAGGAAAAGTCAACATTTTTCCCTGCCATGAAAGGCAGCTTATAAAAAATGTGAAGGCATAAACAGGCAGGGCAGGTGTTGACGATGCAAATGAAACGGATGACAGATGGTGAGCCTCGCGATTGCTCACTGTGCAGATAATGGATGGAGGTAATCAAATTCCTCTGAGGCTTTGGGACTTTCTTCAGAACTTTCCCATCAATTGCACCATCAAACGGTACCATTGTCAAATACAGCCCCACCACCACACCCCCAACCCCCAACCCCCCTTCCCTGCCTCAAACGCAGGGTTGCAAAGAAGTTACGAGGTTTTATTTTCCCGCCGTAACTCGGGCAAGTTTCGAGGCTAGCGCGGAAAATGCGCTCCTCTAATGTTAATGTTTGTGGAAACGATAGTCCACAGGCGCAAAGACAGGAGATCTACCTGGAAGGTAAATCCATGACAAATCCAATTGTCGTTTTATGTTTCTGGTAAAAGCGGAGAGTGTGCGTTTGGGGCCTAGCTGGAGATCAGACGACAAGTTCTAACATTAATGTGCTGCAGCTACTATAGAAGAGCAACAATCGCATCAGTAGGCCAGCAAAGCTAGTCAGCAGGGGAGAGTCTGCTATTTCCATCCGAGTAAACCCTTCTTTCGTGTTCTCTGATCGGAGCCTTCAAAGATTTATTCACTTGAGTTGTGAGAGTTGTTGTTACTTCAGAGAGGGGGATCATGAAAACAAGCATCTGATCTGTATTTTTCACGGTCTCACTGGAGGGAAACAGGCCGTGGTTCTGTAAATATCCCCCTCAGTCTGTTGACAGCCATTTGATTTTCATAGGGCCCAGATTGAAGGTCAGTTTAATGGTCCATTTGTGTTTTGTATTCGTCTTGCTTCAGTGGAAGCTTCAAAACAAAAAGGGTCAGACAACACAATAAATGAGAGATTTTTTTTTTTTTTTTTTACGAGTAAAACACGTAATTAAAAGCGCAATAAGTCTTTTAATAAGCCCGAAATCTATTTTATCGTGCGACTTATCCTCCCAAGAATCCATCAAAGCGTAAATTTGTCTCTCTGTTATCGGCGCGGAAGACAAACACTGTTGTGTCAGACAAAATGCCAAATCTGTATCTGAAAAGCATTTTCCTGTCACAACACTCAAGAGCAGCCTATTACAGCAACAATTTTCTTTCACACTTCCAGCTATGATAACAGCTTCAAGTGTCACACATATGTCTGCATGAAAAGCGTAGGAGAAAGTATCACAGAGGCAAGGGGAAGAAAGTATGCTGAATATCACAAGTTTTTATACATCAGGTGATGCCGTCTTTTTTTTTCTTCTTTTTTTCCAAAGTGATAATTACGCCTCCATATTCTCAGGACAGCGTACCATATTGATTATGTGAAAGGTGCAAAGCCATCGGTAGGACACTGCTAATGGTACAGTAGTTTTCTGACAGGTTGGTAAGCAGCATGCTGAGAAGTGTCTGTTTCTCTAACGGTGTTCAGCAGCACCTTTAAGATGAAGCTAAAAGGGGGAACGAAGCATATTGTTCGAGAAAAGCCTCGTTTGAGATTCCGTAAAATAAGTTTCCCTGATGTTCCCTGCCCGACATGATCAAGGGCGCGCACAGCCAAGTGAGTGTAATTAACTTTTCCGAACTCATTTGGATAATCTCTCCCTCAGTTACCTTAGCCTGTGTGAAATTCCCAATTAACTCTATCCCGACAAAATCACAAAACAACGCCATGTGAAATTTCTTAATGAATTCCTTTGTCTCTGACTGGCACAGATGAGGCATGAGAAAGGCACATGTACGGCGAGCGTATTAGTTAGGCGAGCCCATGTGATGGTGCCCGTTCACGGCTGACGGAGCGTTGGTATCCTCGGGCATGGCTGCCAAGCTGCCAGTCTGTGCCGTCACACCTTGCTGCCTTTAAAGATTGCCCTGCAGAGACGGGGAGGGGGTACGGAGGGGCCTCACGTTTTTTAACAACGCACAGTCTGGCAACCCAGGAGGGTTTACGACTCAGGATCGGTGCCAAGAACTGCCCACCAGAGACTGGATGGAGGGTGGGGGGAGGGGGATGCAAGGAGATATGGGTATAGAGCACACGCATAAAGTCAGGCCTCCATCAGTCACATTCCCACAAAGTATGTGTCTATGAATATGTGCGTATTAACACTTTCCTCTATCTGTGTGTGTGTGTGTGTGTATGAGTACAGGCAGCTGGGACCATATCAGGGTGTATATCCAACAAAACTGTATGTCAAATCAATTCATCAAGCTTTCTCTGTTACATGTTAAGGAAAAGAGGAAAGAATGTGCACATACGATGGAGCCCTAGCATCACGCACACACACACACACGTTGCCTTTTCTCAGTAATCCACACAAATGGCAGTGGATGGCAGAATGTAAATGAGCTGGTTATTACACAGCAACGTTCATCAAGCTGAGCTGGAAAGACTTCAATGGCCCTGATGAATATGCATGCAAATTTGTTAATTAAGTTAATTATTCTGCTGAAAATTCATTTGTCTTCCCAAGGACATTTCTGCGATGATTTTAACATGTTTCCACCATTAGTCATGCACGGTGCTATTGAAAATCACTTCTGTTCACCTTTTGGAAAGTTGCAGCCAAAAAAGGGAGATAGAACACCTACAAACGAGGAGGAGGAGGGAGGAGGCAGGTAGAGGATAACATATCAGGGGCGTGGAGTGTGGTCGGAGGTAGACGGCAGCTGGTGCAGCCTGAGGATAAGGAAGGGTAAGCCAAAAAGCATGGTCTGCAGGATATTAGCTCAGTGGGTAGAGCACTGAGGAGTCAGTGCCAGGTCTGGAGGTCCGGTTCTCATCGGGACCATCCAAGATAAAAAAGGTTTTTATTCTGGTAATTCAAAGCACTTTGAACTGAAGGGGGATCTATGCGGTGTCGATATCGTGTGATGTGATGGGACGCAATGCTGTTTTTGGGAGGGTGTGGACAGAAAGATAAGATACTGCACTTTGTGAGCTAAATACATGTATGTTATGTTATGTTTTCATTCATTGTTCTGCAAAGTAACACTGGAAAACATGTCATGTTATATATTTTGACATTATGCTGTGATGTTACGTTAAGATGTGAACAGAAATGTACATTTAATGTCAAGCAAATATAATCTGTAATTTCCTCCTGCATAAACCCCCTGTGTAATCTCTCATGTAATAGAAAAAAATAAATGCAGAGCAAAATACAATCATGTGAAGAAAGTACAGTCCATTGAATTAAAAAAAAAAAAAAAAACATATATAATTTAAAGTTTAATGTAAAATGAAAGAACAGCTTCAAGTGAAGGATATCAGAAGCCCAGATTATGTGTCATTGATCATAACTTTAGTGACAAGAGGAGCCTGTCTTATCTAGGGTCACTGACTTGTAGTGTGTACCACCATGATGCCAAGATCTAAACCCTAATTTAAAAAGATCTAAAAATTATTTGATAGAAATTATTCCACTCCGAGGAAAGTAATCTAAAACTGGCATGAATTAGGACTGCACTGCAGCAAACCCAGTCCATGCGTTTCATGCAAAACGAGGTCTCCAAGGACCCAAGATGTCACTGCAGGTAACATCTGGTGTCAACGTTTCTGCATCTACTGTACAACCAGAAAGAAAGAGGGAGCATGGGGGAGACCTGTCAGGAAAAAAAAGCCGTACAGATTACCAGGTCTTCATGCAATAATGTGACCAAACGTGTCCGCTCCGCTGTCCTCCGACCCGACACCGGAGCAGACACGTTTGGTCAGACAAAAGACGGTCACAGATTTAACTGCACATTATGTAATTTATCAAACTGACAGAAGGTGAACTAGAAGCAGACAAGATAAACCTCACGAACAGGGAGTTAAAACCAGGCAGAACGAGCAAGGAAGCATTTAACATCTTGCAAATAAAAACCTTTTGTTGGGGAGAAGTTATTATTTTCTGCAAAAGGCAGCAATACCAGCTTCTGGTGCCAAGTGTATACTTACTTTTTTCACAGAAGAATATTACAATGCAGGGCAGTGGTGATGCATTCAAGTGCTCTTTTATCAACAATTTCTGAACATTGCTGCTGATGTTACTGTGTTTTATATTCCACAATGTTGCAATGGATGCTCTTACTCCTTAAATAATATCCAAGCAGCATGGAAAAACCAGCGTGATCATCTAAAGTCATAATTATGATACAAATTCTTACTTTTTTATGCATTTTAACACTCACGTGATGGTTTATTGATGTAAAGATGAAGCACAATGATCTAAAATTCAAGAAGCTTCTGCTTTTTATCGAAGGGGAAACGTACATTTTCTGGTCACATGCTTTGTGCATATTCCAACATCTGAACTGACATTAAATGAATACCTGCAAAGTTGCAGCGCGAGAGAAACCGAATAAAGTTAAGATACATAACGAGCCAGATGGGAACATTTTTCAAGAAACATCAGGACGCACTGTATGATACATCAAATGGCCAGTCTTATAGAGGCGGCTAGGCTTAGTCTGAATATCCAGATGTTTGATTTGTTAATTAAGTCTCCATGGTAGTTAATCACTGTGTTTTTCTATCTGACAACAGCAGGTAAGTAGAGGAGGATGACCCTAAAATATAAAGACCCGATGATCTGGGATGTGCAGAGACAGGCTGCATTTGTTCCCCTAATGTAGGAAAATCTGCCACGTAGCCAAAAAATAAATAAAAAAGTTGTTCCCTCAACAAAAGAAACATGGAAATCAGCTCAGGACAGAATTTACTGATTTTATTTTTTGTCAGTTTTCATTATAACCATGGCCCAGTTGCAGTGTAATGAAACAAGTAGTATTAAGCTAATGCCCATGTCCCCTCTAGTGGAGAGATGGAGCCTTACAGCTGCAAAACAGAGGCCAAGATGCATCAGGGAGTCTATCAAACGCACATTTTTTAAGAACAGACCTCAAAACATGTCACCCTCCTGACTTCATGATTGAGCAAACAGTGTGCGTGTGCATTAATGTGCATGGTAAGTGCATGTTAAACACTGGATCCAATTCTTCTCCTCCTTTTCAAGGAAGTGATTCCCATGACAAATTCGGTTCAGGATTAGGTGCATTAGCGAAATGTCACACATGCCCGTGTATGTCACACGAGGATTAAGTTATCTATATTTGCTCGCTAAAAAAACAGTTGTTTGTAATGATAAGGCTGACACACTTAATCGATTTGCCTGCGTTTTCCCTGACAGTCCAGATTAACAAGCAATAAGACTTTATTAGCAACATGCACCGAGTGCACACACGCATTTGCAAGGCATCAATTAAGTTCACATATGGTCGGAGTAATTATCGTTATAGATAACTGAAATGAAAGGGGAGATATCGATGTGGAAATAGGAGGGTGAGTTGCCCTGGAGAAAAGAGGAGCAGGGAGTGAGTGTTAAGGCCAGGGAGGGCTAGTAGCTGAGACGACGTAAGAAAACAACAGCAGCTGTTTTGCTCGTGGCTAAAAACAGGATTGAACAACAACATCATTTGCTGAGAAAATGATCCGGGAAAAGAGATTGTACCGACTCGAAGATAAGAAATTGGATGACTTAGATTGTCTCTTATGCTGAAGCTCGGTTGGATTGCTTTTAAAATGTATACTTTGAGCTTTTGTCTTTTCTTTTTAGGTCTGTGATGTTATTAATTCTGTAATTTTCTGTTTCTATATTAAAAACTAAAAAATTATCCGCACAATGCACGCTGGGAGTTGATAGAGGTCTGACGGATCATTTCCTTCTCAGAAAATGCTGATAATTCCCCAAATTGTTGTAGAACGCTGATGCATTCACTCTGATTGTACTACAATGACGTTACAGGCTAAATAACACTTGCGATTATTGCTGACTTGTACGCATTACGGCTGCAGCATCAACGTCTTCACAAAACACTAGCACACAGATATTATCTCGGCACAAAACTCTCTCCCGGAGCCTGCCAGCAAATGTGTGAGCCACCGCTCTGCCCTTGACTTGTATCCATTCATCCAAGCGTGCTGGATGGTTTAGTTAATTAAGCTTAATCTAGCCCCAGAGACAGATACGAGTGCTGTTACAGAGGCCCACTGAGCTGTCCCCATACACTCTTCTCCGGACCCCCCGTGGAGCCATCAGGGCCTCGCTGCTCAACCATGCTCAAGTACACTGACAGGGGCTCTGGAGGAGCACGTTGCATTTAATAAAGTTTAAAGATCTGGACCACAGAAAAAAAGGGGGCACCGCTATTTTAATATTTTAATTACTGAAAGAAGACGGCAGGCTCTAATTTTAAAGAAACACAACTTGGGTTGTTTATTTATTTATTTGATCAGTAATGTGCAGTATGTATTATTAGATGATAGCTCTGTGTCACATAGACACAAATAAATGGGGTCTATGTGATATGTGAAAAGAAATGTGTGTCTGATTCACAGTTACAGTGTGTGCATGCAGGAACGTTTCCTCGTTAAAGGAGCAATTTGTAAAACGGCATGTAAAAATAAGTTTCTCTAAAAGGGGTCACTTTTGTTTCTCAGTAACAGCCCTGAGGCATGTCTGTGAAGATTTTCAGTCAACAAGGTCATGGTATATCCAAAAAAATAAATAAATAAATAAAACAAGCTGAAACCAGGCCACCACCAGTCTTTTAGAACTGAAGAAGCTGCTTGGATGAAACGGTGAAACATCTTCAAGAAACTCTGCAGGTCCAGTTATGCTTGTTTCAACTTGTTTTTTGGATAGCCCTGAGATAGCCCTGTTTACATTTTCAATTGCACACACACATATTTGCACTGCTTATTTTATATTTTGTTGTATACGTACCTATTTTAAATTCTGCTTTTACGTTTTTTTTTATTATTATTTTTAACATTTTATACCTAGATATAAATTCTCAAGTAAAGTTACGGTAGAGTAAGTGTGAGTCCTTATTTTCACACCTTTTTTGCAGGGTCCCTTTTCTCCTCTTGGAGGATAAACATGTCAAATAAACATATGAACAATGAACACGTTTGTTGCATAAACCAAGTGGATCAGTATTCCACGATACACGGTGCGTTTACTGCACAGAGTCCGCTCTCAGTGGAGATACAGAAACAGCCGAGAAAGTCAGCTTCTCCATTCTATAAAAATATCTAGCATTGCTTCTACCCAATCCTCCATTTTTGGCACCTCTGTTTTTAGCCATTTCCTGGTGATGGCATTTTTAGCTGCCACCAGTGTTTTTTCGAAATGTGTATTTTTCTCCTGACCTCGTAAGCTCCTGGTTCTCTTTTCCCAAATATAAAGCTTCAAATGTAAATGGAAGTTGCTCTTCTTTACCTCCAGAAATGTGTAAATCCTGGATCTGTCACTCTGGGTGTCTGGTTCTTCTTGCCCGACTCACCTGCCAGGCTAGGCTCTTGATCTTCTCCAGGCCGCTCTGCGTAGGTTTCACCACCTTCACTTGAAACCCTCTCCTCTCACCTCTTCAGCCGTTTTGTAAACACAGATCTCTCCCTTATAGAACACCCGTAGTTTCACTGGAAATGGTGTTTGGAAGCGTATTTTCTTCTCTCATGAAAAGCAAAGAAGAATTTAATTATACGGGGAAGTGTGTTTCTATACTGTGCACATGACGATAAACTCTTTGAACCTGGAATTTTGTATAACTGGAGCAGATTGCATCATGATGTGCAATGCTATGGTGTACATATGTCTGTGTTTGAAAAGGATGGTATTTACACCAGTGTAGGTCAGAATAGAAATCATCCAACAACCAACCTATGTAATGATCTCCGGATAAGCTCTGCAGCATCTACTTGCTGAGGAGACCAGGCCTACAAGCCTCAGTGTTGCTTGAAGCCAGTGGCCAGCTGAGGGGATGTTGTGGCAGAGAGGGCATTGCAAGGTTAAAATCAGCTGGCCTGACCTTCCATCCATCCAGATCGTCAACAGTCACTTACCAACAGTTTCATTCATTGATTATCTTTCCTTCAACATGACTGACCAGTGGTCAGAATCATGGACTATGGGAAAAAAAACTAACAAAAAAAAAAAGCACTCTCATATCTACAATGACTCACTATCTCACCCTCTGGTATAAAGTGGTATTGCACCAGGATACTGGCTGCAATGGCTAAGACTAGCTGGTTAGTGTGTGAACCGCAGGCAAAAGATCTGTTTGTTTGTTTTTCATGTTTTACTCTGTTAATAATTTTAGTTGAATTCCAAACTTTCTTCAACAATCCCTTCAACTGTAGTTAAATGCACCGATAAAGGCAGAAACTAAACAGAAGAGGACATAAATAAAAGGCGTAACATCTGCTCTATCTGTTATGTATACCCACATAAATATGAAAAAGGCTTGTTTGACCTGCACATGTAATTGAATCATACCATGATTAATTAACACACTTCAGCTAATGTTAATCAGTGTATGTGCATTAAAGGAGATCTCTCTCTCATCATTTTATGATTTGGTGCCATTTTATTTGGAGCTGGATTACAGATTATGTCTTTAAAAGCAGATTGACATCAGAGGTAGTCAGATTTACGAGTACGCTTCCACATTGTTGAGTTAAACATCAACAATTACAGCACAGACATCAGTGTACATGATTAAAATGATAAAACAAAACAACTAGAAATCACATAGCTTCATAATTACGATTCCCTTCTCTTTTGCAAATAAATGACAAGAAGAAATGATCATTGACAGTACTTGTATTTTTTTTGGATTGATTTGTTCAACACAGTTAAAAAAAATCATACTGTAAGAATATCATATGATGATTTCTTTGAGAACTACAACTGATAATGTACATTTGTTTTAATTAATTTGTAGCTATGTGTCTCTTTTCAGTCATTTGAAACAACAATTTGGTGAAATTATCCTTCCTCTTTTGTACAAAGCAAAATTTCCGTGTCAGCTTTGCGGCTTCCTGTGAATTTTGTAAAATCATGATGTGTGGCTAGAAAGGACAGTAATAGTTATCTTTTGTCTTTTATAAACAATTTCAAGTGGTAGACTGGCACAGTTACCCTCTGAGACCAGAAAGCTTGACTCAGATTACATCTAATCATAAAATATGTTCATCAGTATTTCCTCATTCTCAGAGCATTTAGACAGGAGCAATGGTTGGTTGTGAGACAGTATGTACATGGGTTAAAGAGACTGAAATTAAATTGTCACCGGCTTCATCTCTTCTTTGTGATGACGTGTTACATGAGATGTGGAGATGCCTTCTAAACCTTTGTGCTCCAAATATATGGAACAGAGGGTTCAGGCAGCAGTGGATGTCGACCAGGGCATGAGTGATATAGTGAATCCATTCACTGTATTCAAGAAAACCCATGTGCATCAGGGACACATTAAACTCTGTGATGTAGTACGGCGCCACACAGACAAAAAAAACAAAAGTTATTCCTAATATCACTCTCGAAGGCTGGTGAAGTCTGTTTATCCTCCGCTGTGTGACAGTTATCCACATGTGAAAATGGCATAATGTAATGATAAGAAAAGGAATGAGAAAGAAAAGGCTATTCTCAGTGCAGAGGATAAAGAGATACACTATATTACCAAAAGTATTCGCTCACCTGCCTTTACTCATTCTATGAACTGAAGTGCCATCCCATTCCTAACTCATAGAATTCAATATGATGTCGGTCCACCTTTTGCAGCTATTACAGCTTCAACTCTTCTGGGAAGACTGTCCACAAGGTTGAGGAGAGTGTTTATAGGAATTTTTGACCATTCTTCCAAAAGCGCATTGGTGAGGTCACACACTGATGTTGGTCGAGAAGGCCTGGCTCTCAGTCTCCGCTCTAATTCATCCCAAAGGTGTTCTATCGGGTTCAGGTCAGGACTCTGTGCAGGCCAGTCAAGTTCATCCACACCAGACTCTGTCATCCACGTCTTTATGGACCTTGCTTTGTGCACTGATGCACAGTCATGTTGGAAGAGGAAGGGGCCCGCTCCAAACTGTTCCCACAAGGTTGGGAGCATGGAATTGTCCAAAATGTTTTGGTATCCTGAAGCATTCAATGTTCCTTTCACTGGAACTAAGGGGCCAAGCCCAGCTCCTGAAAAACAACCCCATACCATAATTCCTCCTCCACCAAATTTCACAGTTGGCACAATGCAATCTGAAATGTACCGTTCTGCTGGCAACCTCCAAACCCAGACTCGTCCATCAGATTGCCAGATGGTAAAGCGTGATTCATCACTCCAGAGAACGCGTCTCCACTGCTCTAGAGGCCAGTGGCGGCGTGCTTTACACCATTGCATCCGACGCCTTGCATTGCACTTGGTGATGTGTGGCTTGGCTGCAGCTGCTCGGCCATGGAAACCCATTCCATGAAGCTCTCTGCGTACTGTACTTGGGCTAATCTGAAGGTCACATGAAGTTTGTAGCTCTGTAGCAATTGACTGTGCAGAAAGTCGGCGACCTCTTTGCACTATGCGCTTCAGCATCCGCTGACCCCTCTCCGTCACTTTACGTGGCCTACCACTTCGTGGCTGAGTTGCTGTTTTTCCCAAACGCTTCCATTTTGTTATAATAGAGCTGACAGTTGACTGTGGAATATTTAGGAGCGAGGAAATTTCACGACTGGATTTGTTGCACAAGTGGCATCCTATGACAGTTCCACGCTGGAATTCACTGAGCTCCTGAGAGCAGCCCATTCTTTCACAAATGTCTTGTTTCACAGTCTGCATGCCTGAGTGCTTGAATTTATACACCTGGGGCCAGGCCAAGTGAGTAGAACACCTGATTCTGATCATTTGAATGGGTGAGCGAATACTTTTGGTAATATAGTGTATGTAGTCACTGAGTTTGTCATCGTTACACATACTACTTCCGTATCAGGAATGTCCACAACCCTGCTATTCACACATATGTTGGTGCTTGCAGCAGCACACACAAGCCACATCACAACGTAAACCACAGATTTACCTGTGCGCTGTGCAGGCAGACGCGAAGCATGGACTAGAGTTACATAGCGATGCAATGTCATGGCAGTGAGAATCGACGGAAAGCTGTTCATGGCCCAGAAAAATAGATCCTTGCATGACTCCACAGGCCCACTCCCCAAAGATCCAGCCATGGAGTTGATTACAGGCCATAAAGGGAAGAGGCACGGTAATGCAAAGGTTGGAAGCTGTGAGTTGGAGAAGTAAGCTATCAGATGTGGTCCTCCAAGCTTGTTCCCTCAGAAGGACCCCCAGCAGGAAGCTGTTTCCAGCCATGCTGATACAGAAGATGATGATTGAGGTCACACTAGCGTAAATTCTGAATGGTGATTGCTCAAATTCAAATTCGTCCAGCAAGATTTCACTGTCATTATTCAGGGTCATGTCGCAATAGTCACCGCATAAGTCCATTCTGTACTTGTTGAGGTCTATATAAGTATCTGGAATAAAAGTCAATGGATAATGCCTTAAACTTCAAGCAAAAATTAAACATTAATGACAGTCACTGACACGGTAAGTATTTTGTTTCAGACATATCAAGTTAGCCTGCACGCAACAGTTTCAGACTTATATTTTGTATTTTGCAACTACTATTGACAGAATTTCAATCAGTACTTTCAAGTGTCACTACATGGTTTCGAATTCGGAGCAGTTTTCTTCATTTTCCGTCCAAATTCTCAAATTAAAAATATATGAATACATATGTTGTGACATGATTTAGAAATAAAAATTTAAATAAATATGTGACCTTACCTCGTACTTGCACTCAGTGTCACTTCTGTCTTATGTCGTCTGCATGACAAAAATTTCACTCCTTTTTGGAGCACAGAAAAGTGCTGCCACAGCTAAATTTAAAATCCAGCCTATTATAACGCGACACAAGTTTTCATTGAAAAGAGAAGTGAAAACAGACATTACTGGCTTGAAGTAAATATTATTTATTACAGTTACAGCAAGCATTCAAAAAGCATTTATTACTGTACATGTCAACATCACTTTTAACACACTTTTGTGCAGCTTTTACTCGACTCACAGAAAAGAAACAAAAACAAAAATACAGTCAGACCTGTGACCAACATTTCATATCAGCAGTCCTCCTTTGGATTGCTGTGCAAACGTGACAGCAGAGGTTTGTGCTGTATAAACTGCATACGTGCTGTGCCTGGTGCTTCTTTCCGAGGGCTTCCCCCACATACTCTCAAGGTGCAAAAGACGCAACAAGTGTCTTCGCATCTTTTGTGAGAGCATGTACAGCAAAGGGTTCATAAAACAGTGAGAGAAGGCCAATATGCGACAGATTTCATAGGCGACGTGTAACTGCTCCTGTGCCTCACAGGCTTCGGGTTTATAGAGCCTCTTGATGAAAAGCAAAAAGCTGTACGGTCCCCAGCAGATGAAGAAGGCTGCAACGATACACAACACCACGACTACTGTCCTGTGCTTTTTTCTGTTTGAAGCCTGCACAACTGTCTTGAGGATGCCAGAAAAGCAGACGATAATTATGGCAAATGGGAGGAAGAAAAGCAGTGACGCTTGGAGATAATATCCCACATCAACATCAGAACCATCAGAAGAAATCTCACATGTGTATTCACCGAACAATTCCTCCGTCTGTATAGAGATAGCATCACTCAGGGATGCAACAATGCTGATGACCCAAGCACCTACACAGGCACCTATTAAACACGTCTTCCTGGTCACACGGTTGCCCGGGCAGTTGTGCAGCACCACTGTCACAAACCGATCCACAGTCATGGCAGTCAGGAGAATGACGCTGCTGTACAAGCCGACAAAGTAGGCTGCGGTCATGAATTTGCACAAAAAGTCCCCGAAGATCCAGTGGTGAAGCTGATAGACGCCCCAGAACGGAAGCGTGATGGTGAATACCAAATCCGAGCAAGCCAGGTTCAGGACGAATATGTTTGTGACATTTTTCAGGCTCTCGTAGGCAACAACGACGAACAAGAGGAGGGAGTTGGTAATCACACTGATGATGAAGATGAAGATGAAGAAGGCACCGTTGATAGTTGAAAAGTCAAAAAATTCACAGATATATTCACCGTGATCTGCGTCATTCCCTCCTTCATCGGTCAGTGTAGAGTTCATTGTAGATTCTCTGTGAAATATGAGCACAAAACTAAAACAGTCGCAGTGAAATTAAACAGATTTCTAAAACCTGTCACTGATGATTTGTGATTTAGAAAAGCTAAGCTGTGTTCAGGATTGTAATCGAGGACAAAATGTGGAGAGCCACGACAAGAAGCACCGAGCTACTTACCACATCATCTGCATGCAAGAGTTTCCTGCTCAGTGCAGGAAAGTCTGAGACATAAGAGGATAACAGTTCCTCTTTTTTTTTTTTTTTTTTTTTTCGCAGAAATCCAAAGATGATGTGTCATTGACTGTAACAAAAACCATTAACTGCCAACTTTTTGTGATGAAAACAAGAAGACAAAGTTATCTTTCAATAAATATAACTGGTATGTCTTTAGGTTTTAATGACAAACTAAAAACAGTTTTACACAAAGAACGCTCCAATAATTCAAGTAGAGCATCATAGGCACAATGTTGTAGGCTGCTCTAATTGAAACAAAGACAGAAGTGAAATCATCTGAAACTTTTATTTGATTATAAAGCATGAGATAACACTGATGATAGTATAATGTGAAAATGAACACAAGTGACAAAAGGTTAAAAACCCTAATGAAAATTTGATTATTAAAAAAACTTAATCAAAGTGAATTAACTGATACAATGTACAGTAGTCATTCATTCATTCATTCATTCATTCATCTTCTGTAACCGCTTGTTCCTGTTAAGGGTCGCAGGGGTCTGCTGGAGCCTATCCCAGCTGTCATTGGATGAGAGGCAGGGGTACTCCCTGGAAAGGTCACCAGTCTATTGCAGGGCTTGTACAGTAGTCAATTAAATGCAATTAATACAGCATGCATGCCAAAGTAACAGAACAGTAACATCGTAGTCTGTTTGACTGTAATCACACTTAATTACAAGATGAAAAGTGCATGAAATAAAGCCCTGTGCTTCTTATTCTCTGTACATCAAGTACACCCTTCCACTTGTGTGTAGCAGAACTCCTCTCACCATGAATTCTCTGTGAATCTAATATCTGCATGTTGCAGCAGAAACTAAGCCCTGCTGTTAGCTGTGGTTATATGACTAAAGCGAATCCTTACACGAAGCTAATATGCTAATGGTTAACATACTTTGTTTAGCATCTTGTTCTGCAGCCTGTTCCCCTCATAAGTGGTTGTTTCACATCCTGATGTGTTAAACTAAATGGCGAACAAGCACAATAGTGTAAGCTGCCTAATTTACAATAGTATTTTATTAATATGAGTTTGAGCGTGTGCTGTTTAAGAGTGGATATAATGTACAGTCATTTCAGAACTAACATTATTGAAATAAAGACAAAAAATTAAAAAATTATTAATCTAAATAAGAAAAAAAACACCTTTTAGTCCAACTCAGGAGTGTTCAACCTTTCAAAAGTAGTTAGCCCCAGTGCTAACTTCAGGTAAACAGACTTAATGAGCTATTTCTTGATTCGTTTAATTAAACAGTTGTAACTGTATCTCTGTTCACCAAATGGAAACTATCACAAGTTTCGCAATTTGAACAATATCTTACACTAAATTACTTGACGTGAAAAGTTTCCTAATTTCCCTATTTTTTTTCCACTACATCGAAAACTCCTCAGCGCTTGTTACTGATATGATCGTCAATCGGTTTGGGCGACTGTTGTTGCTGCTGTTGCTGCTGCAGCTGCTTCTGTTGTTGCGGCCCAAGCTCTTCAGCATTTTCTTCAGGTGGTTTTTGAATTTAACCCCCACGAACATGTAAAACACAGGGTTGAGGCAGCAGTGTGAAAAGGCAAGGAGTCGGCTAAAGGCAAAGGCGTAATCCAGCCTTTTGTATGCTTCACAATTTTCAGATATGCTGTACCTTTGAACATATTGGGGAAAATAATACAATGACTGTAGAAACATTACTACATTGTAAGGCACCCACTCTACAAGGAAAACAATCATAAGAATAAAAATGAGCTTCAAAGTTTTGTGTCGTCTTCTTTGGGCAGTGGGACGCATCAACCTGCACATGATCTGAGAATAGCAAAATATGAACACCACTGAACTCAGCAAGAAGAGGATATTCTGCATGTAGATTGCCCATAAGGTCCAGTTTGAATCCTGAAACACACATTGATTCGATTCTTTGACTTCGGTGCCAATAAAGGCTGGACTGGCAATAATGATACTCACTACCCAAATAACCACGGATGTTACAACAGAGTAGAAGCCTGTGGTGGTCACAATGTCAGACAAAGGGTACATGACAGCTACATACACTATATTACCAAAAGTATTCGCTCACCCATTCAAATGATCAGAATCAGGTGTTCTAATCACTTGGCCTGGCCCCAGGTGTATAAATTCAAGCACTCAGGCATGCAGACTGTGAAACAAGACATTTGTGAAAGAATGGGCCGCTCTCAGGAGCTCAGTGAATTCCAGCGTGGAACTGTCATAGGATGCCACTTGTGCAACAAATCCAGTCGTGAAATTTCCTCGCTCCTAAATATTCCACAGTCAACTGTCAGCTCTATTATAACAAAATGGAAGCGTTTGGGAAAAACAGCAACTCAGCCACGAAGTGGTAGGCCACGTAAAGTGACGGAGAGGGGTCAGCGGATGCTGAAGCGCATAGTGCAAAGAGGTCGCCGACTTTCTGCACAGTCAATTGCTACAGAGCTACAAACTTCATGTGACCTTCAGATTAGCCCAAGTACAGTACGCAGAGAGCTTCATGGAATGGGTTTCCATGGCCGAGCAGCTGCAGCCAAGCCACACATCACCAAGTGCAATGCAAGGCGTCGGATGCAATGGTGTAAAGCACGCCGCCACTGGCCTCTAGAGCAGTGGAGACGCGTTCTCTGGAGTGATGAATCACGCTTTTCCATCTGGCAATCTGATGGACGAGTCTGGGTTTGGAGGTTGCCAGGAGAACGGTACATTTCAGATTGCATTGTGCCAACTGTGAAATTTGGTGGAGGAGGAATTATGGTATGGGGTTGTTTTTCAGGAGCTGGGCTTGGCCCCTTAGTTCCAGTGAAAGGAACATTGAATGCTTCAGGATACCAAAACATTTTGGACAATTCCATGCTCCCAACCTTGTGGGAACAGTTTGGAGCGGGCCCCTTCCTCTTCCAACATGACTGTGCACCAGTGCACAAAGCAAGGTCCATAAAGACGTGGATGACAGAGTCTGGTGTGGATGAACTTGACTGGCCTGCACAGAGTCCTGACCTGAACCCGATAGAACACCTTTGGGATGAATTAGAGCGGAGACTGAGAGCCAGGCCTTCTCGACCAACATCAGTGTGTGACCTCACCAATGCGCTTTTGGAAGAATGGTCAAAAATTCCTATAAACACTCTCCTCAACCTTGTGGACAGTCTTCCCAGAAGAGTTGAAGCTGTAATAGCTGCAAAAGGTGGACCGACATCATATTGAATTCTATGAGTTAGGAATGGGATGGCACTTCAGTTCATAGAATGAGTAAAGGCAGGTGAGCGAATACTTTTGGTAATATAGTGTAGCAGTGTGCTGTCATCAAGATGAGGAGGATACCACTGCTGTAGAAGCCAATGTAGAAGATGGAGTTCACTACTTTGCATGCGGACTCCCCTAAGCCCATCCATACATGTGGTAGTAGGCCCAGAAGGGCAGACCTGTGGTGAAGAGGAGATCCGATAGGGCAAGGTTCAAGATTAAAGTGTTGGTGAGGGATTTGAGATTCTCATACTTGACCAGGATCACAAGGACCAGGATGTTTCCGAACAGACTGAGGACCACCACAATGGAGAAAAACACTGAAGTGAAGATCTGCCCAAACTTTATGATGCTCGTTTTATTACATATTTCATCCTCGTAATCATAATCAAGGGTTGTTTCACAGCTGCTGCTTGTAGAAATTATGTTTTCAGAGAAATATTCAGATGAATCCATTTTCCTAAAAGCAAGAAGAGGACAGGCAAATTAAAACAGTTCTGCTAGATGTAAATCAAACAGATGAAATTAGTCATAATTAATTGAACAGATGTAAATGTAAAATGTAAATGTACTTTACTTATATAGCACCTTACAACGACCCACAGGTGAACCAAGGTGCTTTATGAAAGATTAAACAACGATTTAAAACAATACACCGGAAAACAAGTAACATTAGTACTACTACTAGTATTAGTAAAACAAAGCTAAAAAAAAAAAAAAAAATAAATCAGAGGATAAAAAATAAAATAAAAATAGAATAAAAATAAATAAAATAAATATAAAAGTGTCGCATGTCACTGGGGAGCTTATTCCAGAGTCTAGGTGCAGCAACTTGAAAGGCTCGGTCAACCCAGTGTTTAAGTTTTGACCTCGGCACTTCCAACATGAGTTGCTTTGACGACCTCAAAGCTCTACCGCGCTCACAAACGATCAGCATCTTAGACAAATAAGATGGGTGAGGCCGTTAAGAGCTTTAAAAACAAACATTAAAAGTTTAAAATCAATTCTAAAATGGACCGGGAGCCAATGGAGGGAATAAAGGATAGGAGTGATGTGCTCTCTTCTTTTAGTTTTAGTTAAAAGACAGGCAGCTGCATTTTGCACAAGCTGAAGCAGCCAACAGAGGACTGGGAGACACCAATATACAGGCCATTGTAGTAGTCCAGTCTGGAACCTATTAGGGCGTGAATAGCCTTTTCGAGGTCATTACAAAACTTCATTGGATTTAATATACATGAATCTAAATGTATTATACTTTTGATATGTGACTACATTTTGATTGCATGGGCTATCATAAAATGCATCATGGCGGTTTGGTTAATGTAAACTACAAAAAGTATGTTTGCACACTTCTAGTAGCCTAATATTCAACCATGAACATAGCCTTGAAAATCTAGGGCAATGGATGTCATGCCAAAAGGTTGTTATTAAAAACATAAAAACTGGTTTCTTTTCATCGCTAGATTCTGACTGACGGCAGAAACATCCCACCATTTCAGTCTATAAAAATGAGCACAGAAAATACTACCAAAATAGTACTAAATTCAAACCTGTGGGAGTCTCTCTCTCTGAAATTACAATATTACCATAACTTATAGAAATGATGGTTACATTTCATTATGTTTCAAAGAGAAATATGGCCATCCTCTATTTATTACACGAGTCAGTTGTGATGTCTAAAATTCTGATATATCAGCTGGACAAACATTTGCGTTCCCAGTGGGACTGCAAATGTTGACTTCACAGTTAAATAACCAAAGCATTCATGTAGGACAGTAGTGCACAACATGAAAACGATATTAAAGGCTTTGAAACTTTTAGTGATGTTGCAAATTCTTCTGCAGAAATTTACACTGAAAAAAAAAGTCACCACCAAACAAAAAAAGTCACCCACTCTAATATTTCACTGGATCGCTTTGTATTTTGCAACTCCTATTGACAGAATTTCAATCAGTACTTTCAAGTGTCACTACATGGTTTTGAATTTTGAGCAGTTTTCTTCATTTTCCGTCCAAATTCTCAAATTCAAAATATATGAATACATATGTTGTGACATGATTTAGAAACAAAAATGAAAATAAATATGTGACCTTACCTCGAACTTGCACTCAGTGTCACTTCTGTCTTATGTCGTCTGCGTGACACAAATTTCACTCCTTTTTGGAGCACAGAAAAGTGCTGCCACAGCTAAATTTAAAATCCAGCCTATTATAATGCGACACAAGTTTTCATTGAAAAGAGAAGTGAAAACAGACATTACTGGCTTGAAGTAAATATTATTTATTACAGTTACAGCAAGCATTCAAAAAGCATTTATTATTGTATATGTCAACATCACTTTTAACACACTTTTGTGCAGCTTTTACTCAACTCGCAGAAAAGAAAACATTCCCGGTGGGACTGCAAATGTTGACATCACAGTTAAATAACCAAAGCATTCATGTAGGACAGTAGTGCACAACATGAAAACGAAATTAAAGGCTTTGAAACTTTTAGTGATGTTGCAAATTCATCTGCAGAAATTTACACTGAAAAAAAAAGTCACCACCAAAAAAAAAAAGTCACCCACTCTAATATTTCACTGGATCGCTTTTAGCTTTGATTACAGCACACATTCTCTGTGGCATTGTTTCCATAAGCTTCTGCAACGTCACCAGATTTATTTCCGTCCAGTGTTGCATTAATTTTTCACCAAGATCTTGTATTGATGATGGGAGAGTCTGGCCACTGCACAAAGCCTTCTCCAGCACGTCCCAAAGATTCTCAATGGGGTTAAGGTCTGGACTCTGTGGTGGCCAATCCACGTGTGAAAATGATGTCTCATGCTCCCTGAACCACTCTTTTAACAATTTGAGTCCGATGAATCCTGGCAATATGCCCGTGCCATCAGGAGCAGAAGAACAAATCCATTGATGGAATAACCTGGTCATTCAGTATATTCAGGTAGTCAGCTGACCTCATTCTTTGGGCGCATAATGTTGCTGAACCTAGACCTGAGCAATTGCAGCCACCCCAGATCATAGCACTGCCCCCACAGGCTTGTAGACAGTAGACACTAGACATGATGGGTGCATCACTTCATCTGCCTCTCTTCTTACCCTGATGCGATGGTTCCCCACTATCCTTCCAGGATTTTAATAATACGTTGGACAGTTCTTAACCCAGTTTTAGTAGTTTCTACAATCTCCTTAGATGTTTTCTCTGCTTGATGCATGCCAATGATTTGACCCTTCTTTTCCAAGACCACAGGATGTGTCTTCAGACATGGTTGTTTAAGAAATGAGAAGCTACTCATTGCATCAGTTGGGGTTCAATAACTTGTTGCCAGCTGAAAGATAATCACCCATGCAGTAATTATCCAATAGGAGGCTCGTACCCATTTGCTCAGTGAAATCCAGGAGGCGACTTTTTTTTTGGCCAGGCAGTGTACAATTACCATTGACCCTGTCTTCATCTAATAACTGAAAAATATGGAAATGTACTCTACCTGCAGAAGTGTTGTGCACCAACAAATGTCTTCAAAAAAGTGTCTCGGTTAACCAGGATTTGAACTTAAGTACCTGCCACAAGTGGAACAGAAACCCCTGCGCACCTATGACGGTATTAGGGGGTATAAGGGGGTTTCAGTTCTGATAAAATATGTTCCCTGTTCTAACTGTTCATGCTTCTGTCTGTGTGCATACACTTTGGGTTATATGTTATACGATATGTTATACCAGAATTACAAAAACAAATTGACACAATCTTTTGGTTTTTTTTGGTCAGAGATGAAGTATTTTTATTAGTGATTAATCGCAGCATTAATCGGAGTAATTAGTCAATCTTTCAGATTATAAATTGTCACAAAATTGTGAAAAATGCCCACAGTTAAGTGGGAGTCTAATATGCATGTCCACAGATGCCCGATCAAATATATTTTAATTACACTGTGAAAGAAAAACAAGAAACAATTTTATAAACTCTTCATATCTTCATATCAAATCTTCCAAGGTTTACAAGGAACACTAAAAACTGATGTGTCTATTATTACAATAATATGCATTTTTTTATTACCACAAAGTATCCTCAATGCCACTTTCTTTGACCTATATTTTCTATATTATATATATATATATATATATATATATATACAGCAACACTGTGTTAATGGCAGCGTTAAGGAAACAAATACTCAGG
This sequence comes from Chelon labrosus, assembly GCF_963514085.1. NCBI lineage: Eukaryota > Metazoa > Chordata > Actinopteri > Mugiliformes > Mugilidae > Chelon > Chelon labrosus. Next base: position 17,920,796 of record NC_140342.1, on the reverse strand, counting down.
ACAGACAAACAACAACATACTGAAAAAAATGTTTCAGACCTCCTGAAGAAATGTCTAAGATCTGTTTTATTTTATTGTTTGTTTTTTTTTTGTTTGTTTTTTTCATCTTGGACATCTTCAAAAATGAATCAAGAGTCATAGGATGTTTCAAGTCTTTGATCATCAGACGCCGTCATCTGGCGAGCCAGCCAGGAGGGATCAGCCCGCATCTAGTGTCAGAGTAAATGTGGACCACACCTCTTGATACACAGCTCCAGTGATGTTTTTTTAGCACCATTAGTTATGTTTTTGGTGGCTGCTCTCTCCTGCAATCCTCTGACGCCAAGGAGGCTGATTGGCTGAGTACTGGCCTGCAAAGCCCCTGTCACAGGGCCCCTGTGAGCTAAGCTCTCTGCAGGCCTTCCACCCATTCCTTTCGCACTGTTAATGTCTTTTTGTTTGTTTGTTTGCTTTGAATATGCCTAATTGATAAAATCCAGTAAAATATACGACAATAAAATGAAGACCATGGACTCATCAATCAATCAATCTTTATTTATAAAACACTTGTGCTGCACACAGACATGAGAATATAAAAACACAAAGAAAAATTAAAAACAAGATTTAAATCATAAAACCAATCAAACCATCTAAACAATAAGAACCAACATCTCATGGTGAGTTAAAAGCCAAAGAGAAAAAAATATGTTTTAAGAGAGGATTTAAAATGAGGAAGACAGTCGGCCTGTCTAATGTGCAAAGGCAAATTGTTCCACAGTTTGGGGCCAGCAACTGCAAAGGCGCGGTCACCTGTCACCTTCCTCTTTCTCTGTGGGACAACCAACAATGACTGATCGGCCGACCTAAGAGAGCGTGAGGGAGCATACCGCTGGAGCAACTCGGACAGATACTGAGGAGCAATGTCATGAATACATTTAAATACAAATAAAAGAATTTTAAAATCAATCAGACAGGGAGCCAATGAATTTCCACTAAAATTGGGGTAATGTGATCGTGCTTTTTGGTACCAGTTAAAAGTCGAGCAGCAGCGTTTTGAATCAGATGTAATCGAGACAGTGACATCTGGCTGAGCCCAACATAAAGTGCACTGCCGTAGTTTAAGCGAGTTGTGATAAAAGCATCACCTAAACACCACCGTGAAGGAGGCCAGACAGCGTCTCCACCTCCTCAGACACCTCAGAGACTTTAAGCTCCCTCTCAAGGTGCTCAGGATCTTTTACACCTGCACCATAGAGAGCATCACCACCTGGATGGGTAACTGCACCAGGCAGTTACTTCGAGGCCCTCAGAAGGGTGGTCCGTTCAGGTCTGGTCCCTCCCCAACCTGCAGGACATTTATACTAAACATTGCAGGTTAAGGGCCGAGAAGATCCTGGAACAGCCCAGTCACCTCGGACACTCTTACTTCTCCCTACTGCCGTCAGGCCGGCGTTTCTGCTGTTCGAGGACAAAGACTGAGAGGCTGAAGAAGTGGTTCTATCGTCATGCCATGACTTTTGTAAAAAGGAATGCAATGGTTCCCAGATCCTCCAGAACCTATCCGTTTTGTGATTAAGGTCATGGGTCAACTTCTCGAGAGGAATAAGAGCAGAAATCTGTGATATCCACATGCTGACTGTAGGGGCCTGGGGAGTTGACCACCGCAGTAAGATAAATTTTTTAGCCAAAAACAAAAGATTTATCAACAGAGATTTAGTGTCCGTGCCTGAGAAATTATCTGGAACATGGTTAAGTAGACAGAAAGAGGGAGTCAACAAAAACTGTTTACCGGTGACCTCCTGGATTACAGAGTGGACCCCCTTCCAGAAATTCTGGATACGGTCACATGACCAAAACAAATGGATAAATGTACCTTTGTGTATATTACATTTATAACAAAGGTTGGAGGTGTCAGGGAACATTCTCTGGAGGCAAACAGGAGTGTAATAAGTTCGGTGAAAAAATGTAAAATTCTGTTCATGTATAGAGATTGAAGTACATTTAGGGAAAACCCCACTGCAGATTTTGTCCCAGTCTACAGGATTAAACGTCACCTCCAGGTCGCGCTCCCACAACAACTTCAGAGAGTCATAGCCTGAAGAATCAGCATAAATTAGTGAAGTGTAAATCTTGGAAATCAATCCTTTGGGAGATTTGGGCAGAACTATAGTGTTTTCCAGCTCTGACAGTCTCATGCGGATCCCGCCTGTCCTCAGGAGAGACCCTATAAAATGACGAATCTGGAGATACTTATAAAAATCTTTGTGGGGAATATTAAAATCAGCCCTGATTTGCTCAAATGACTTAACAGAGTCGGAGACCAACAGGTCAGTGATGTTTGATAGGCCCTTAGATGTCCACTCCCTCAAACCGATACTCCTAATCTGTGCTGGCAAGTCTGGATTCAGAGCCAGGGGAGAATAGAGAGACGACAGGGGGAATATGCAGGTATTTCTTCACATCTCGCCAAACCAGTAGTGTGTTATAAACAATTATGTTGTTCATGAGATGGTGTAACTGATCTAAATTATTAATAAAAGGAAGCCTTCTGGGATAACAGAATAGTGATTCAAAACCCAACCATAATGAATCTTTCCTGTTCATAAACCAATTTGACATTGTTTTAAGTTGTGCAGACCAGTAATATAATTGTAAATTGGGCAGGGACAAGCCACCCAGATCCTTTGGCTTGGTAAGTGTAGAGAACTTAACTCTTTGGTGTTTGTTGTTCCAAATATAGCGAGAAATGTGAGAATTCAGTGACTTAAAAAAGGCAGGGGTTAAATAGCACAGGAGATTCTGAAATACATAGTTCAATCGAGGGAGAATATTCATCTTCATAGTGTTGATTCTCCCAAGGAGTATCGTAGAAACCGGACCAAGATGCTTCTCGGGGGCTTGTCTGGAGCCGGAGCGGGAGCCAGGGCTCGGTGGGCGCGTTCAATCTCCAGCGAGGGATAGTCAGCAGGTAGGCCGACTAAAGCCGGTAAAGTTGTCTGGAGAAAGTCCGCAAGGGGGATGTTGCCCTCCGTTTTCTCTGGAAGGTTGATCATTTTCAGGTTTTTACGTCGGCCACGGTTTTCTAAGTCATCAATTTTCAGCTGCAATTGCTCCACCGTGTTTTCCAAGGCGGCTATGAAGGTGCCGTGCGCGCTGTGGCTGTCCTCTGTAGCGGAGACCCTCTCCTCAACCTCATCCATGCGCTTTTCCAGGTCCGTCACTCGGTTGGAGAGAGCTGATAGCGAGCCCTCCCCCGAGGTGACAGATACTTTTATTTCGTTTAGCGCAACGTCAATAGTGTCCAGGCAAGCACCAACTGATTCATCCATGTCGTTCACGCAGGAGGCCACAGACTTCACTTCAGCTAAGATCTCCTCCATAGTTGCATGATCAGCTAGCGTTAGCTCCAAAGTGCTAGCAACACCTTGCTTAGCCTCACCTGGGACACGTGAGACCACCTGTTGAACAGTTTTCTTCTTAACGGTGGGGTCCGAAGATGAAAAAATGGGAAAATCCTTGTCTCGCTGCGGTCTAGGCATCACTAAAGTACGGTTCAGCTGATATTATTAAGTTTACTTGGAGAAATTCACAGAATTATTTAAAGCCTGGAGCGGAGAAAAGTCTCAAGCGTCCATCGTGATCTGGATCACGTGACCCTCCTCGGCACGCAACAGTTTCAGACTTATATTTTGTATTTTGAAACTCCTATTGACAGAATTTCAATCAATACTTTCAAGTGTCACTACATGGTTTTGAATTTTGAGCAGTTTTCTTCATTTTCTGTCCAATTCTCAAATTCAAAATATATGAATACATATGTTGTGACATGATTTAGAAATAAATATTTAAATAAATATGTGACCTTACCTCGTACTTGCACTCAGTGTCACTTCTGTCTCACAAATTTCACTCCTTTTTGAAGCATAGAAAAGTGCTGCCACAGCTAAATTTAAAATCCAGCCTATTATAACGCAACACAAGTTTTCATTGAAAAGAGAAGTGAAAACAGACATTACTGGCTTGAAGTAAATATTATTTATTACTGTTACAACAAGCATTCAAAAAGCATTTATTACTGTACATGTCAACATCACTTTTAACACACTTTTGTGCAGCTTTTACTCGACTCGCAGAAAAGAAACAAAAACAAACCTACAGTCAGACCTATGACCAACATTTCATATCAGCAGTCCTCCATTGGATTGCTGTGCAAACGTGACAGCAGAGGTTTGTGCTGTATAAACTGCATACGTGCTGTGCCTGGTGCTTCTTTCCGAGGGCTTCCCCCACATACTCTCAAGGTGCAAAAGATGCAACAAGTGTCTTCGCATCTTTTGTGAGAGCATGTACAGCAAAGGGTTCATAAAACAGTGAGAGAAGGCCAATATGCGACAGATTTGATAGGCGACATCCAGCTGCTCCTGTGCCTCACAGGCTTCAGGTTTATAGAGTGTCATGATGAAAAGCAAAATGCTGTACGGTCCCCAGCAGATGAAGAAGGCTGCAACGATACACAACACCATGACTGCTGTCCTGTGCTTTTTTCTGTTTGAAGCCTGCACAACTGTCTTGAGGATACCAGAATAGGAGACGATAATGATGGCAAATGGGAGGAAGAAAAGCAGTGACGCTTGGAGATAATATCCCACATCAGCATCAGAACCATCAGAAGAAATCTCACATGTGTATTCACCAAGCCATTCCTCCCTCTGTATAGAGATAGCATCACTCAGGGATGCAACAATGCTGATGACCCAAGCACCTACACAGGCACCTACTAAACACCTCTTCCTGGTCACCTGGTTGCCCCAGCAGTTGTGCAGCACCACTTTCACAAAACGATCCACAGTCATGGCAGTCAGGAGAATGACGCTGCTGTAAAAGCCGACAAAGTAGGTCATGAATTTGCACAAAAAGTCCCCGAAGATCCAGTGGTGAAGTTCATAGACGCCCCAGAACGGAAGAGTGATGGTGAAGACCAAATCCGAGCAAGCCAGGTTCAGGACGAATATGTTTGTGACATTTTTCAGGCTCTCGTAGGCAACAACGATGAACAAGAGGAGGGAGTTGGTAATCACGCTGATGATGAAGATGAAGATGAAGAAGGCACCGTTGATAGTTGAAAAGTCAAAAAATTCACAGAAATATTCACTGTGATCTGTGTCATTCCCTCCTTCATTGGTAAGTGTGGAGTCCATTGTATATTCTCTGTGAAATATGAGCACAAAACAGTCGCAGTGAAATCAAAGAGATTTCTAAAACCTGTCACTGATGATTTGTGATTCAGAAAAGCTAAGCTGTTTTCAGGATTGTAATCGAGGACAAAATGTGGAGAGCCGAGCTACTTACCACATCATCTGCATGCAAGACTTGTGCAAACTGCTCAGTGTAGGAAAGTCTGAGACATAAGAGCACAACAGTTCCTTTTTTTTTTTTTTTTCGCAGAAATCCAAAGATGATGTGTCATTGACTACTGTAATATTGGCTTCCTGTGAAATCTTTTATTAACGTCAGTTCAAGTATTCTCAACTAAATGATGATTCATCAGTAATTCTGTTGTAATTTACAATTTCACAAAACTAAAACGAGGTGGGGAATTTCCTGCAAAGGTTTGGATGTTGTCTTAACCAAAAATAAAACCAAACCATGGATTATTATATGGATTAAATATAATAGCTCCTGTTATAAATGCTAGCATGTCTACCTAAAGTATTTACCTAGACAGTGTCAAAGGTCAGTGGTCTGGTATTACATTCACACTTAAAATATTTGGACTAACTGACTCTGCACCACAACTCATGAACAAATCTCATTCTATATTTCTGTGTTTGTTTTTCATTATTAACTGATTCACTGGTGCGAATATTCACGTATTCATTTATTTAATTTGGGACCTGCTTAAGCCTATTTTCTTTTTAAATATTAATATCAAAATCATGATATGTAGCTAGAAAGGACAGTAATAGCTGTCTTTTGTCTACCTGTGTCTGAAATGAAGGACTCTTCGTTTCAAAAATTTCAAAACAATTTCAAGTGGTAGACTGGCACAGTTACCCTGTGAGACTAGAAAGCTTGACTCAGATTACATCTAATAATAAAATATGTTCATCAGTATTTCCTCATTCTCAGAGCATTTAGACAGGAGCAATGGTTGGTTGTTAGACAGTATGTACATGGGTTAAAGAAACTGAAATTAAATTGTCACCCGCTTCATCTCTTCTTTGTGATGACGTGTTACATGAGATGTGGAGATGCCTTCTAAACCTTTGTGCTCCAAATATATGGAACAGAGGGTTCAGGCAGCAGTGGATGTCGACCAGGGCATAAGTGATATAGTGAATCCATTCACTGTATTCAAGAAAACCCATGTGCATCAGGGACGCAATAAACTCTGTGATGTATAACGGAGCCATACAGACAAAAAAAAAACAACAGTTATTCCTAATATCACTCTCGAAGGCTGGTGAAGTCTGTTTATCCTGCGCTGTGTGACAGTTGTCCACATGTGAACATAGCATAATGTAATGATAAGAAAAGGAATGAGAAATAAAAGGCTAATCTCAGTGTAGAGGTCAAAGAGATACATAGTCACTGAGTTTATCAGAATTACACATACTTCCATATCAGAAATGTCCACAACCACGCTATTCACACATATGTTGGTGCTTGCAGCAGCACACACAAGCCGCATCACAACGTAAACCACAGTTTTACCTGTGCACTGTGCAGGCAGACACGAAGCATGGACTAGAGTTACATAGCGATGCAATGTCATGGCAGTGAGAATAAACGGAAAGCTGTTCAGGCCCAGAAAACTAAATCCTTTCATGACGCCACAGGCCCACTCCCCAAAGATCCAGCCATGGAGTTGATTACAGGCCATAAAGGGAAGAGGCACCGTGAAGCAAAGGTTGGAAGCTGTGAGTTGGAGAAGTAAGCTATCAGATGTGGTCCTCCAAGCTCGTTCACTCAGAAGGACCCACAGCAGGAAGCTGTTTCCAGCCATGCTGATGCAGAAGATGATGATTGAGGCCACACCAGCGTAAATTCTGAATGGTGATTGCTCAAATTCAAATTCGTCCAGCAAGATTTCACTGTCATTATTCAGGGTCATGTCGCAATAGTCACCGCATAAGTCCATTCTGTACTTGTTGAGGTCTATATAAGTATCTAGAATAAAAGTCAATAGACAATGCCTTAAACTTCAAGCCGTCAAGACAGTCACTGACACGGTAAGTATTTTGTTTCAGACATATCAAGTAAGCCTGCACACAACAGTTTCAGACTTATATTTTGTATTTTGCAACTCCTATTGACAGAATTTCAATCAGTACTTTCAAGTGTCACTACATGGTTTTGAATTCTGAGCAGTTTTCTTCATTTTCAGTCCAAATTCTCAAATTCAAAATATATGAATACATATGTTGTGACATGATTTAGAAATAAAAATGAAAATAAATATGTGACCTCACCTCGAACTTGCACTCAGTGTCACTTCTGTCTTATGTCGTCTGCGTGACACAAATTTCACTCCTTTTTGGAGCACAGAAAAGTGCTGCCACAGCTAAATTTAAAATCCAGCCTATTATAACGCGACACAAGTTTTCATTGAAAAGAGAAGTGAAAACAGACATTACTGGCTTGAAGTAAATATTATTTATTACAGTTACAGCAAGCATTCAAAAAGCATTTATTACTGTACATGTCAACATCACTTTTAACACACTTTTGTGCAGCTTTTACTCGACTCGCAGAAAAGAAACAAAAACAAACCTACAGTCAGACCTATGACCAACATTTCATATCAGCAGTCCTACACTGGATTGCTGTGCAATCGTGACAGCAGAGGTTTGTGCCTGGTGCTTTTTTCCGAGGGCTTCCCCTACATACTTTCAAGGTGCAAAAGATGCAACAAGTGTCTTCGCATCTTTTGTGAGATCATGTACAGCAAAGGGTTCATAAAACCGTGAGAGAAGGCCAATATGCGACAGATTTGATAGGCGACGTCCAACTGCTTCTGTGCCTCACAGGCTTCGGGTTCATAGAGCCTCATGATGAAAAGCAAAAAGCTGTAAGGTCCCCAGCAGATGAAGAAGGCTGCAACGATACACAACACCACGACTACTGTCCTGTGCTTTTTTCTGTTTGAAGCCTGCACAACTGTCTTGAGGATGCCAGAAAAGCAGACGATAATGATGGCAAATGGGAGGAAGAAAAGCAGTGACGCTTGGAGATAATATCCCACATCAACATCAGAACCATCAGAAGAAATCTCACATGTGTATTTACCGAGCCATTCCTCCCTCTGTATAGAGGTAGCATCACTCAGGGATGCAACAATGCTGATGACCCAAGCACCTACACAGGCACCTATTAAACACCTCTTCCTGGTCACCTGGTTGCCCGGGCAGTTGTGCAGCACCACTGTCACAAAACGATCCACAGTCATGGCAGTCAGGAGAATGACGCTGCTGTACAAGCCGACAAAGTAGGCTGCGGTCATGAATTTGCACAAAAAGTCCCCGAAGATCCAGTGGTGAAGTTGATAGACGCCCCAGAACGGAAGAGTGATGGTGAAGACCAAATCCGAGCAAGCCAGGTTCAGGACGAATATGTTTGTGACATTTTTCAGGCTCTCGTAGGCAACAATGACGCACAAGAGGAGGGAGTTGGCAATCACGCTGATGATGAAGATGAAGATGAAGAAGGCACCGTTGATAGTTGAAAAGTCAAAAAATTCACAGATATATTCACCGTGATCTGCGCCATTCCCTCCTTCATCGGTCAGTGTGGAGTTCATTGTAGATTCTCTGTGAAATATGAGCACAAAACTAAAACAGTCGCAGTGAAATTAAACAGATTTCTAAAACCTGTCACTGATGATTTGTGATTTAGAAAAGCTAAGCTGTGTTCAGGATTGTAATCGAGGACAAAATGTGGAGAGCCACAACAAGAAGCACCGAGCTACTTACCACATCATCTGCATGCAAGAGTTTCCTGCTCAGTGCAGGAAAGTCTGAGACAACAGGACTAACAGTTCCCTTTTTTTTTTTTTCTTTTTTTTTTTTGTTTCGCAGAAATCCAAAGATGATGTGTCATTGACTATAACAAAAACCATTAACTGCCAACTTTTTGTGATGAAAACAAGAAGACAAAGTTATCTTTCAATAAATATAACTGGTATGTCTTTAGGTTTTAATGACAAAATAAAAACAGTTTAACACAAAGAACGCTTCAATAATTCAAGCACAGCATCATAGGCACAGTGTTGTAAGCTGCTCTAATTAAAACAAAGACAGAAGTGAAATCATCTGAAACTTTTATTTGATTGTAAAGCATGAGATAACACTGATGATTGTATAATGTGAAAATGAACACAAGTGAGAAAAGGTCAAAAACCCTAATGTGAAAATTTGATCTTAATCAAATTTTCACATTTAATCAAAAGTGAATTAACTGATACAATGTACAGTAGTCATTCATTCATTCATTTATTCATCTTCTGTAACCGCTTGTTCCTGTGAAGGGTCGCAGGGGGTGCTGGAGCCTATCCCAGCTGTCATCGGGTGAGAGGCGGGGTACACCCTGGACAGGTCGCCAGTCTATTGCAGGGCTTGTACAGTAGTCAATTAAATGCAATTCATACAGCATGCATGCCAAAGTAACAGAACAGTAACATCGTGGTCTGTTTGGATTTAATCACACTTAATTACAAGATGGAAAGTGGATGAAATAAAGCCAAGTGCTTCTTATTCTCTGTACATCAAGTACACCCTTCCACTTGTGTGTAGCAGAACTTCTTCCACCATGAATTCTCTGTGAATCTAATATCTGCATGCTGCAGCAGAAACTGAGCCCTGCTGTTAGCTGTGGTTATATGACTAAAGCGAATCCTTACACGAAGCTAATATGCTAATGGTTAACATACTTTGTTTAGCATCTTGTTCTGCAGTCGCAAGCGCAATAGCGTAAGCTGCCTGATTTACAATAGTATTTTAATTTTAGTTTGAGCGTGTGCTGTTTGAGTGAATATAATGTACAGTCATTTCAGATCTAACATTATTGAAATAAAGACAAAAAAATAATAAATAAATATTAATCTAAAAAAAACAACAACCACCTTTTAGTCCAACTCAGGAGTGTTCAGCCTTTCAAAAGTAGTTAGCCCTAGTGCTAACTTCAGGTAAACAGACTTAATGAGCTATTTCTTGATTTGTTGTAACAGTTGTATCTGTATCTCTGTTCACCAAATGGAAACTATCACAAGTTTCGCAATTTGGACAATATCTTACGCTAAATTACTTGTGACGTGAAAAGTTTCCTAATTTCCCTATTTTTTTTCCACTACATCGAAAACTCCTCAGCGCTTGTTACTGATATGATTGTGAATCGGTTTGGTCGACTGTTGTTGCTGCTGTTGCTGCTGCAGCTGCTTCTGTTGTTGCGGCCCAAGGTCTTCAACATTTTCTTCAGATGGTTTTTGAATTTAACCCCCACGAACACGTAAAACACAGGGTTGAGGCAGCAGTGTGAAAAGGCAAGGAGTCGGCTAAAGGCAAAGGCGTAATCCAGCCTTTTGTGTGCTTCACAATTTTCAGATATGCTGTACCTTTGAATATATTGGGGAAAATAATACAATGACTGTAGAAATATTACTACATTGTAAGGCACCCACTCAAGAAAGAAAACAATCATAAGAATGAAAATGAGCTTCAAAGTTTTGTGTCGTCTTCTTTGGGCAGTGGGACGCATCAACCTGCACATGATCTGAGAATAGCAAAATATGAACACCACTGAACTTAGCAAGAACAGGACATTCTGCTTGTAGATTGCCCATAAGTTCCAGTTTGAATCCTGAAACACGCATTGATTTGATTCTTTGACTTCGGTGCCAATAAAGGCTGGACTGGCAATAATGATACTCACTACCCAAATAACCACGGATGTTACGACAGAGTAGAAGCCTGTGGTGGTCACAATGTCAGACAAACGGTTCATGACAGCTACATAGCGGTGTGCTGTCATCAAGATGAGGAGGATACCACTGCTGTAGAAGCCAATGTAGAAAATGAAGTTCACTACTTTGCATGCGGACTCCCCTAAAGTCCATCCATACATGTGGTAGTGGGCCCAGAAGGGCAGACCTGTGGTGAAGAGGAGATCCGATAGGGCAAGGTTCAAGATGAAAGTGTTGGTGAGGGATCTGAGATTCTCATACTTGACCAGGATCACAAGGACCAGGACGTTTCCGAACAGACTGAGGACCACCACAATGGAGAAAAACACTGGAGTGAAGATCTGCCCAAACTTTATGATGCTCGTTTTGTCACACATTTCATCCTCGTAATCATAATTAAGGGTTGTTTCATAGCTGCTGCTTGTAGAATTTATGTTTTCAGATGAATCCATTTTCCTAAAAGCAAGACGAGGACAGGTAAATAAAAACAGCTCTGCTGGATGTAAATCAAACAGATGAAATTACAGTCTTAATTAATTGAACAGGTACAGTATTTACAAAACTTCATTGGATTTAATCCATTGATGGAATAACCTGGTCATTCAGTATATTCAGGTAGTCAGCTGACCTCATTCTTTGGGCACATAATGTTGCTGAACCTAGACCCGAGCAACTGCAGCAACCCCAGATCATAGCACTGCCCCCACAGGCTTGTACAGTAGACACTAGGCATGATGTGTGCATCACTTCATCTGCCTCTCTTCTTTCCCTGATGCGATGGTCCCCACTATCCTTCCAGTTTTTAATAATGCGTTGGACAGTTCTTAACCCAATTTTAGTAGTTTCTACAATCTCCTTAGATGTTTTCTCTGCTTGATGCATGCCAATGATTTGACCCTTCTCAAACAGACTAACATCTTTTCCACGACCACAGGATGTGTCTTTAGACATGGTGATTTAAGAAATGAGAAGCTACTCATTGCATCAGTTGGAGTTAAATAACTTGTTGCCAGCTGAAAGATAATGACCCGTGCAGTAATTATCCAATAGGAGGCTCGTACCCATTTGCTTAGTGAAATCCAGGAATCCAACTTTTTTTTTGGCCAGGCAGTGTACAATTACCATTGACCCTGTCTTTATCTAATAACTGAAAAATATGGAAATGTACTGTACCTGCAGAAGCGTTGTGCACCAACAAATGTCTTCAAAAAAGTGTCTCTGTGAACCAGGATTTGAACTTTAAGTACCTGCCAAACAGGGAATAGAAACGTGTCCAGATCATCCACATCTATGACGCTAGTAGGGCAAAGGGGTTTCAGTTCTGAATATATGTTGCCTGTTCTGACTGTTCATGCTTCTGTCTGCGTGCATACACTTTGGGTTATATGTTATACGATATGTTATACCAGAATTACAAAAACAAATTGACAAGATCTTTTGTTTTTTGCTCAGAGATGAAGTATTTTTATTAGTGATTAATCGGAGCATTAATCAGAGTAATTAGTCAATCTTTCAAACTATAAATTGTCAAACAATTGTGAAAAATGCCCAAAGTTAAGTGGGAGTCTAATATGCATGTCCATAGATGCCCGATCAAATACATTTTAATTACACTGTGAAAGAAAAACAAGAAACAATTTTATAAACTCTTCATATCTTCAAAGGTTTACAAGGAACACTAAAAACTAATGTGTCTATTATTACAATAATATGCATTTTTTTATTACCACAAATTATCCTCAGTGCCACTTTCTTTGACCTATATTTTCTATATTATATATATATATAAATACAGCAACACTGCGTTAATGGCAGCGTTAAGGAAACAAATACTCAGGACAGACAAACAACAGCATACTGAAAAAAATGTTTCAGACCTCCTGAAGAAATGTCTAAGATCTGTTTTATTTTATTGTTTGTTTTTTTTTTTTTGCATCTTGGACATCTTCACTAATGAATCAAGAGTCATAGGAGTGTCATTGTTTCAAGTCTTTGATCATCAGACGCCGTCATCTGGCGAGTCAGCCAGGAGGGATCAGCCCGCATCTAGTGTCCGAGTAAATGTGGACCACACCTCTTGATACACAGCTCCAGTGATGTTTTTTCTGCACCATTAGTTATGTTTTTGGTGGCTGCTCTCTCCTGCAATTCTCTGACGTCAAGGAGCCTGATTGGCTGAATACTGGCCTGCAAAGCCCCTGTCACAGGACCCCTGTGAGCTAAGCTCTCTGCAGGCCTTCCACCCATTCCTTCGGCACTGTTAATGTTTTGTTTTTTTTGTTTTTTAATATCCAAATTGTTCTGTTATACCTAAAAAATGAAGACAATGGACTCATAACCTGAACACCATTGTGAAGGAGGCCAGACAGCATCTCTACCTCCTCAGACACCTCAGAGACTTTAAGCTCCCTCTCAAGGTGCTCAGGATCTTTTACACCTGCACCATAGAGAGCATCTTGTGTGGGAGCATCACCACCTGGATGGGAAACAGCACCAGGCAGTTACTTTGAGGATCTCAAAAGGGTGGTCCGTTCAGGTCCCGTCCCTCCCCAACCTGCAGGACATTTATACTAAACATTGCAGGTTAAGGGCCGAGAAGATCCTGGAACAGCCCAGTCACCTCGGACACTTTCTTCTCTCCTTACTGCCGTCAGGCCGGCGTTTCCGCTGTTCGAGGACAAAGACTGAGAGGCTGAAGAAGAGTTTCTATCCTCATGCCATACGTCTGCTCAACTCTGAGTCTTGACCAGACTTGGAGCCATCAGGGCCTCGCTGCTCAACCATGCTCAAGTACACTGACAGGGGCTTTGGAGGAGCACGTTGCATTTAATAAAGTTTAAAGATCTGGACCACAGAAAAAAGGGGGCACCGCTATTTTAATATTTTAATTACTGAAATAAGACAGCAGGCCCTAATTTTAAAGAAACACAACTTGGGTTAGACATGCTAGCTGGTTTTGTCATTTGTTTATTTATTTATTTGATCATTAATGTGCAGTATGTATTATTAGATGATAGCTTGTTCTGTGCCACATAGACACAAATAGATGGGGTCTATGTGTGAAAAAATATGTGTCTGATTCACAGTTACAGTGTGTGCATGCAGGAACGTTTCCTCGTTAAAGGAGCAATTTGTAAAAAAAAAAAAAAAAAAAAAGTGTAAAAATAAGTTTCTCTAAAAGGGGTCGCTGTTGTTCCTCAGTAACAGCCCTGAGGCATGTCTGTGAAGATTTTCAGTCAACAAGGTCATGGTATATCCAAAAAAATAAATAAATAAATAAAACAAGCTGAAACCAGGCCACCACCAGTCTTTTCGAACTGAAGAAGCTGCTTGGATGAGACGGTGAAACATCTTCAAGAAACTCTGCAAGTCCAGTTATCCTCGTTTCAGCTTGATTTGTGGATAGCCCCGAGATAGCCCTGTTTACATTTTCAATTGCACATACACGTATTTGCACTGCTTATTTTATATTTTGTAGTATACGTATCTACTTTAAATTCTGCTTTTACGTTTTTTTTTATTCCCAACATTTTATACCTAGATATAAATTCTCAAGTAAAGTTACGGTAGAGTAAGTGTGAGTCCTTATTTTCACACCTCTTTTGCAGGGGCCCCTTTTCTTCTCTTGGAGGATAAACACGTCAAATAAACATATGAACAATGAACAAGTCTGTAGCATGAACCAAGGGGATCAGTAATCCATGATACACAGTGCCTTTACTGCACAAAGTCCGCTCTCAATGGAGATACAAAAACAACCCCAATTTTCCCAGTGATTGTTAAAAGTATCTGTTTTCAGTCTAGCCGAGAAAGTCAGCTTCTCGATTCTATAAATATCTAGCATTGCCTCGACCCAATCCTCCATTTTTGGCACCTCTGTTTTTAGCCATTTCCTGGTGATGGCATTTTTAGCTGCCACCAGCATTATTCGAAATGTGTATTTTTCTCCTGACCTAGTAAGCTCCTGGTTCTCTTTTCCCAAATATAAAGCTTCAAATGTAAATGGAAGTTGCTCTTCTTTACCTCTTGCCAATAAAGTATAATACAAGGACATCCCCAAAAGATATGAAAATGGTTGGCCTTATTTTCCCCACAAAGTCTCCATCATCTTGTATCTCGAGATTTCTGTTGTGCAGAAACTTGTGTAAATCCTGGATCTATCACTCTGGGTGTTTGGTTCTTCTTGCCCGACTCACCTGCAAGGCTCGGCTCTTGATCTTCTCCAGGCCGCTCTGCGTAGGTTTCACCACCTTCACTTGAAACCCTCTCCTCACCATGTCCGTAGTCGCTTCTTCAGCCGTGTTGTAAACGCAGATCTCTCCCTCGTACACCCGTAGTTTCGCTGGAAATGGTGTTTTGAAGCGTCTTTTCTTCTCTCACGAAAAGGAGAATTTAATTGTACGGGGAAACGTGTTTCTATACTTTGCACATGACAATAAACTCTTTGAACCTGGAATTTTGAATAACTGGAGCAGATTGCATCATGATGTGCAATGCTATGGTGTACACATGTCTGTGTTTGAAAAAGAGAGTATTTACACCAGTGTAGGTCTGAATAGAAATCATCCAACAACCAGCCTGCGTAATGATCTCTGGATAAGCTCTGTAGCATCTACTTGCTGAGGAAACCAGGCCTTCAAGCCTCAGTGTTGCCTGAAGCCGGTGGCCAGTTGAGGGGATGTTGTGGCAGAGAGGGCACTGGTCCATGCAAGGTTAAAATCAGCTGGTTTGATCTTCCATCCATCCTGATCGTCAAAGGTCACTTACCAAAAGTTTCATTCATTGATAACCTTTCCAAATAACAAATAAAACAAAAAACACTCTCATGTCTACAATGACTCACTATCCCACCCTCTGGTATAAAGTGGTATTGCACCAGGATACTGGCTGCAACGGCTGAGGCTAGCTGGTTAGTGTGTGAACCTCAGGCGAAAGATCTGTTTGTTTGTTTTTTTTTCATTGTAGTTTTTGTTTTCATGTTTTACTCTGTTAATAACTTTAGTTGAATTCCAAACGTTCTTCAGCAATCCCTTCAACTATACTTAAATGCACCGATAAAGACAGAAACTAAACAGAAGAGGACATAAATAAAAGGCGTAACATCTTCTCTGTCTGTTATGTATACCCACATAAATATGAAAAAGGTGCAGTTTGTATGTAAACACAGGCTTGTTTTACCTGCACATGTAATTGAATCATACCATGATTAATTAACACACTTCAGCTAATGTTAATTAGTGTATGTGCATTAAAGGAGCTCTCTCTCTCATCATTTTATGATTTGGTGCCATTTTATTTGGAGCTGGATTACAGATTATGTCTTTAAAATACAGTTTGATTGACATCAGAGATAGTCAGACTTACGAGTACGCTTCCACATTGTTCCGTTAAACATCAACAATTATAGCACTGACATCAATGCACATGATTAAAATTATAAAACAAAACAACTAGAAATCACAAAGCTTCATAATTAGGATTCCCTTCTCTTTTGCAAATAAATGACATGAAGAAATTATCATTGACAGTACTTGTATTCATTCTTTCTTTATTTATTTTTGGATTGATTTGTTCAACACAGTTAAAAAAGAATCATACTGTAAGAATATCATATGATGATTTCTTTGAGAACTACAACTGAGAATATACATTTGTTTTAATTAATTTGTAGCTATGTGTCTCTTTCCAGTCATTTGAAACAACAATTTAGTGAAATTATCCTTCCTCTTTTCTACAAAGCAAAATTTCCGTGTCAGCTTTGCGGCTTCCTGTGAATTTTGTAAAATCATGATGTTGGCTAGAAAGGACAGTAATAGTTATCTTTTGTCTTTTATAAACAATTTCAAGTGGTAGACTGGCACAGTTACCCTCTGAGACCAGAAAGCTTGACTCAGATTACATCTAATCATAAAATATGTTCATCAGTATTTCCTCATTCTCAGAGCATTTAGACAGAAGCAATGGTTGGTTGTTAGACAGTATGTACATGGGTTAAAGAGACTGAAATTAAATTGTCACCCACTTCATCTCTTCTTTGTGATGACGTGTTACATGAGATGTGGAGATGCCTTCTAAACCTTTGTGCTCCAAATATATGGAACAGAGGGTTCAGGCAGCAGTGAATGTCGACCAGGGCATAAGTGATATAGTGAATCCATTCACTGTATTCAAGAAAACCCATGTGCATCAGGGACACAATAAACTCTGTGATGTAGTACGGAGCCACACAGACAAAAAAGCCAACAGTTATTCCTAATATCACTCTCGAAGGCTGGTGAAGTCTGTTTATCCTCCGCTGTGTGACAGTTATCCACATGTGAACATGGCATAATGTAATGATAAGAAAAGGAATGAGAAAGAAAAGGCTAATCTCAGTGTAGAGGACAACGAGATATTTAGTCACTGAGTTTGTCTCAATTACACATGCCTGTACTTCCGTATCAGGAATGTCCATGACCCTGCTATTCACACATATGTTGGTGCTTGCAGCAGCACACACAAGCCACATCACAACGTAAACCACAGTTTTACCTGTGCACTGTGCAGGCAGACGTGAAGCATGGACTAGAGTTACATAGCGATGCAATGTCATGGCAGTGAGAATCGACGGAAAGCTGTTCATGGCCCAGAAAAATAGATCCTTGCATGACTCCACAGGCCCACTCCCCAAAGATCCAGCCATGGAGTTGATTACAGGCCATAAAGGGAAGAGGCACGGTCATGCAAAGGTTGGAAGCTGTGAGTTGGAGAAGTAAGCTATCAGATGTGGTCCTCCAAGCTCGTTCCCTCAGAAGGACCCACAGCAGGAAGCTGTTTCCAGCCATGCTGATGCAGAAGATGATGATTGAGGCCACACCAGCATAAAGACTGAATGGTGAATGCTCCAATTCAAGTCCATCCAGCAAGACATTATCCAGGGTCATGTCGTAATAGTTACCGCTTAAGTCCATTCTGTACTTGTTGAGGTCTATATAAGTATCTGGAATAAAAGTCAATGGATAATGCCTTAAACCTCAAGCCAGAATTAAACATTAATGACAGTCACTGACACGGTAAGTATTTTGTTTCAGACATATCAAGTTAGCCTGCACGCAACAGTTTCAGACTTATATTTTGTATTTTGCAACTCCTATTGACAGAATTTCAATCAGTACTTTCAAGTGTCACTACATGGTTTTGAATTCTGAGCAGTTTTCTTTATTTTTTGTCCAAATTCTCAAATTCAAAATATATGAATACATATGTTGTGACATGATTTAGAAATAAAAATTAAAATAAATATGTGACCTTACCTCGAACTTGCACTCAGTGTCACTTCTGTCTTATGTGGTCTACTTGACACAAATTTCACTCCCTTTTGGAGCATAGAAAAGTGCTGCCACAGTTAAATTTAAAATCCAGCCTATTATAAAGCGACACAAGTTTTCATTGAAAGAGAGAAGTGAAAACAGATATTACTGGCTTGAAGTCAATATTATTTTTTACAGTTACAGCAAGCATTCGAAAAGCATTCATTATCGTACATGTCAACATCACTTTTAACACACTTTTATGCAGCTTTTACTTGACTCGCAGAAAAGAAACAAAAAAACAAAAACAAACCTACAGTCAGACCTATGACCAACATTTCATATCAGCGGTCCTCTATTGGATTGCTGTGCAAACGTGACAGCAGAGGTTTGTGCTGTATAAACTGCGTACGTGCTTTGCCTGGTGCTTCTTTCCGAGGGCTTCCCCCACATACTATCAAGATGCAAAAGATGCAACAAGTGTCGTCGCATCTTTTGTGAGAGCATGTACAGCAAAGGGTTCATAAAACAGTGAGAGAAGGCCAATATGCGACAGATTTCATAGGCGACGTGCAACTGCTTCTGTGCCTCACAGGCTTCGGGTTTATAGAGCCTCATGATGAAAAGCAGAAAGCTGTATGGTCCCCAGCAGATGAAGAAGGCTGCAACGATACACAACACCATGACTACTGTCCTGTGTTTTTTTCTGTTTGAAGCCTGCACAACTGTCTTGAGGATACCAGAATAGGAGACGATAATGATGGCAAATGGGAGGAAGAAAAGCAGTGACGCTTGGAGATAATATCCCACATCAACATCAGAACCATCAGAAGAAATCTCACATGTGTATTCACCGAGCCATTCCTCCCTCTGTATAGAGATAGCATCACTCAGGGATGCAACAATGCTGATGACCCAAGCACCTACACAGGCACCTATTAAACACCTCTTCCTGGTCACCTGGTTGCCCGGGCAGTTGTGCAGCACCACTGTCACAAAACGATCCACAGTCATGGCAGTCAGGAGAATGACGTTGCTGTACAAGCTGACAAAGTATGCTGCGGTTATAAATTTGCACGAAAAGTCCCCGAAGATCCAGTGGTGAAGTTGATAGACGCCCCAGAACGGAAGCGTGATGGTGAAGACCAAATCCGAGCAAGCCAGGTTCAGGATGAATATGTTTGTGACATTTTTCAGGCTCTCGTAGGCAACAACGACGCACAAGAGGAGGGAGTTGGCAATCACACTGATGATGAAGATGAAGATGAAGAAGGCACCGTTGATAGTTGAAAAGTCAAAAGATTCACAGATATATTCACCGTGATCTGCGTCATTCCCTCCTTCATCGGTCAGTGTGGAGTTCATTGTAGATTCTCTGTGAAATATGAGCACAAAACTAAAACAGTTGCAGTGAAATTAAACAGATTTCTAAAACCTGTCACTGACGATTTGTGATTTAGAAAAGCTAAGCTGTTTTCAGGATTGTAATCAAGGACAAAATGTGGAGAGCCACGACAAGAAGCACCGAGCTACTTACCACATCATCTGCATGCAAGAGTTGTGCAAACTGCTCAGTGCAGGAAAGTCTGAGACATAAGAGGCCAACAGTTCCTCTTTTTTTTCCTTTCTCGCAGTAATAAAAAGATGATGTGTCATTGATTATAACAAAAACCATTAACTGCCAACGTTTTGTGATGAAAACAAGAATGACTAGACAAAGTTATCTTTCAATAAATATAACTGGTATGTCTTTAGGTTTTAAAGACAAAACAAAAACAGTTTTACACAAAGATCGCTTCAATAATTCAAGCAGAGCATCATAGGCACAGTGTTGTAGGCTGCACTAACTGAAACAAGACAGAAGTGAAATCATCTGAAACTTTTATTTGATTGTAAAATTATTAGATAACCAGTGTTGTGCCTGAACGCGTTCATTGAACGATAGTTCATGAACTCGTTCATATTTTGGGCGAACGTGAACTGAACGTACTGTATTACTGCCTGATGAACGTTACTGTGAACTCGTTCATTCTGGTGTCTGTGAACGGCACGCTCTCTCAGTTATAGGGTGCCAGATTTCTATAGAGCCTTCCAGGCGAAACCCCGGCTAAAACACACCGTAAACAGGCCTTAATATGTAGCGGAATAAACACACACCCAATCTGGCAACACCAGCAACCAGTGTCATAGCCTAGCGCAGCATGCGTCATCAAAACAAAATGCAGCTTGGAAGCCACAGCAGCATGGAGGCGACAAAGTATGATCACTTAAGTCAGTTTTATGACAAGGTGGTCGGTGAGGATGATGGGAGCAATCTTACATTTATGTGCAAACTGTGCCCGCCGGCTTTCAGAAAGAAAATCCGCACGTCAGTAACATCCACAGCAAATCTAAAACGGCATATTGAACTAAAGCACACGGCTAGCCTCTCAAGGTATGTGCAAGCAACTAAAAAAACAAAAGACAGCCAGGACAAATCCTCATCCTCGACCCAAATTCCAGTAACAGCGTACAGTAGTGGGTCCGTTGTCATCTCCCAGCCGCAGCTGGACAACTTGACAGATTCCAGTATTCCTTTTTACTGTACTGAAATGGAATTTGAAATGGAAATTTATTAAAATAAAAAAAACATTTGTCTGTGGTTCTATATGGGCTATGGCAATAATTGAGCAATATATGGAAAAAAAGAACTGAACTAGTTCATTTTTTGGAACTGTGAACTTAGTTCAAAATTTTGAATTATGAACTATAAAATGAACTAGTTCATTTTAAAATTTGTGAACTGAGGTTTGAACTAGTTCACGTAGAAAGTGAACTTTCCCAACACTGGAGATAACACTGATGATAGTATAATGTGAAAATAAACACAAGTGAGAAAAGGTCAAAAACCCTAATGTGAAAATTTGATTATTAAAAAAACTTAATCAAAGTGAATTAACTGATACAATGTACAGTAGTCATTCATTCATTCATTCATTCATCTTCTGTAACCGCTTGTTCTTGTGAGGGGTTGCAGGGGGTGCTGGAGCCTATCCCAGCTGTCATCGGGTGAGAGGCGGGGTACACCCTGGACAGGTCGCCAGTGTATTGCAGGGCTTGTATAATAGTCAATTAAATGCAATTCATACAGCATGCATGCCAAAGTAACAGAACAGTAACATAGTATTGGAAATTAGTTGCACCAGTTTCTGGTTATTAGCATAACAAGCAGGTTTTTCAGGAGGAGTTCCTATTTAAACCCCAGACTTCCCACCAGTCCCCTAGAACTGAAGAAGCTACTCGGATGAGTGGGGAAACGTCTTCTCTAAAACTCTACAAGTCCAGTTGCCTTTTTTGAACCTTTGTTTGGAAGTAACATAGTAATATGTTTGGATGCAATCACACTTAATTACAAGATGAAAAGTGCATGAAATAAAGTCAAGTGCTTCTTATTCTCTGTACATCAAGTACACCCTTCCACTTGTGTGTAGCAGAACTCCTCTCACCATGAATTCTCTGTGAATCTAGTATCTGCATGTTGCAGCAGAAACTGAGCCCTGCTGTTAATGAAGTTAAATAACTGATGTTCAGGAACAGGACCACGCCTCAAACACCCAATTACCCGCACCTGCCTATATAGACGCACCTAACCTCTCCTCGCCCATTTGACTCACTTCTCAAACGAGCGTTCGAGAGCACAGACACGATTTAGGAAATCTAGATTACCTTCGCCATGAACCGCGAGTTGGTCCTCGACGCATCCGACAGTGAATCGTTCGACATCCCATCGATCATCCCTGATTCTCCTTCTTCTGTCTACTTCAATCCGTTCACCTCCAGTAGCCACCTCTCCTGACTACGCTCCGTTATCCAAGATCCTCAAAACCTCGTACATTATCCTCCATCCAGCGACTACGACCTTCATTTTACACCTCCTCCACCGCGTCCAGACAGAGGCCGCGGTACTCTGCGCCGCTCACCTGAGCCACGTCCACCCTGAAACCGCCATAGCCAGCCGGCAACGAGACGCCTTAACGGCCGCCCCTCTATCGGTTCACCTCCAGCCAGCACTCCTCCACACCCGACTACCATCGCAGACTGGACAGTCGCTCGCCTCCAGCACGCCTCGAGAAAGAAGGGCATTCCATTCCACCGCAGCGATAAGGCAAATCTTCGAACTGCTCCGAAACTCCATCTCCTCCACCAGACGAACAACACTTCTCGCTTCTCGGCCTTTTGGCTAAGATCAAGTGTAGTATCTGTTCTTATCAGTTTAATATCTGATACGTCCCCTACCCGGGGACCATTTCCAAGGGGCAGCCGTGGCCTACTGGTTAGCGCTTTGGGCTTGTGACCGGAGGGTTGCCGGTTCGAACCCCCGACCGGTAGAAAGTGGCTGAAGTGCCCTTGAGCAAGGCACCTAACCCCTCACTGCTCCCCGAGCGCCGCATGTAGCATGGTAGCTCACTGCTCCGGGTTAGTGTGTGCTTCACCTCACTGTGTGCTTTGTGTGTGTTCACTAATTCACGGTTGCAGAGACCAAATTCCTTGTATACACAAGTATACTTGGCCGACAGACACTTAATTCTAATTCTTAATTCTAATTCTAACACGCTTCGACTCAGGTCTTCCGGCTCGACCCCGACATGTCATCACGTCTGTGCACGCTGACGTCATCACGCAGGCCGCAGCACCAGGTTGGGTCCTAGTTTCACCAGCCATAACCAGCCAGAGCCAGGTCCTATCAGTTCCACCTTCACTCCACTTGTTGAACGTGTTCTCTTAATTTATCTCATCCCTTACCCATACATCCCACCATCCCAGCATTCTTTCCTCTTCCCTTCCTTCAGCCATTTTGTACATGGTGCCCACAGTTTCAATAAGCTCCCTCATTCTCATCCACTTCAAATACCTTCACCTTGGTAAGTGCTAGCCACATAGACCGTTCTCTTCAATCGAATCGATTTCCCACCTATCCCTCTTATCCTCCCTCCCCATCCCTAACTCAACTTCCCTCCCCCAACAACCCTCCACGTTTCGTTCGCCTCCCATTCCTTCTCCAGCAGCACGTTCCTCTCTTCCAACCATCAGTCTGCCGGTTACCAACTTAACCTTGGCAACCACCGTTCCAGCGACTCGCCCAATTCTAACACATCCGTCTCCCATCTCCACTCCTTTTTCAGAAAAAAATAAAAAAACAATCAAGAGAACTTACACCTACAAAATTCGCTCTAGCCTTTCCTCCTTTTTAGAGGCGTTACATGTTCGTTGTTCCCAGACCTCAGTGCAGAACTCGACGATTATATATCCTTATTCTAGACCTCGTGTTAAGATTCGCAGGCACCGGCTTTCGTCATTACCATGTCCTTTTGCTTCCCAGGCCGCGAGCAGACTACAGCAGTTCAATCTGGGCGCATACTGGAGCTGTACTGTAGTGTGTTGCTTCTCGCCCAGCCATCTCTCGCCCCCTGTGCGGAGCTCCGTCACACCCCGCCACAGAATGCATCGTCGTCGCACCTCTCCCTCCTCCAACGCCAAACATCCAACCCCAATCCGCATTTTCTCACACTTCTCCAGCCACTCCACCTCCTCCCATCAACCCATCCTCTTCTTACCCTTCAAGAGCAAAAACTCCACCTTTCAACCATGGCTCTATTCCCCAGGGTGTAGACAGGAGAGGAAGACCCTTACTTGATCAGGGCGGTTCGGTCATTCCCGGCCCAGTCGTCCTCATAACCCCGACAAACCTGACTTATGACTATACCAGTTCTTCAAAACAACTTTTAAAAATTGACACCCTCAACTCAGCCCCTTAGAACCCATCCAAACTGCTCCTTCATTAATTTGCCTAGCTGACCACGGGGCCTAGTTAGCCAAACCCGATATCACCAGCACCTTTAAAGTCTTGCCTTTACGGCCTGACTTCTGGAGGAGTAGCACAGAAATGGGCCCAACACTTCGCAGTCTGCCTCACCTTCGGGCAGCCCCCACCCCTTTTCAGAAGCCCTCTTTCGGATCCTCATTAACCACAAGCTCCCTTTCGCAGTACATCTGTTGGATGACTTACCATTATATCCTCATTCTCACTCCATCCCTTGGTCTCACCACACTCACGCTAGGGGTGTGCCATCTAAGGCATCTCACGATTCGATTCGCTCACGACTCAGGGTGCTCCAATTCGATTATTCAACGATTATCACGATCATCACGACCATCACGATTTTCGATACATCTTTTTCCCCATTCAGGATTTCTATAGAGTTCTCTGGCATCACTCTGAACTCTGTTTCATCCCTAACATCTTTGCCACCAGTAAGATATAAAATAAAATAAATAAATAAATAAATAATTTCCATTTCCTTTTAGCTCCCAGCTGTTCTAATCAGTAGCTTCCATCGCCTCTCAGCCATCTCGATCACGCCGTCCGTATCACTGCCCAACGCCAACCATTCTTTTCGCACCTCCCGTCACTGGCCTCTGCAGCTCAGCTTCTTCCCTCCTCGATTCCTTCACCCTTTATCCAACCTGCAATCACCCCATCCCTTGGTCTCACCACACTCACGTTAGGGGCATGCCATCCAAGGCACCTCACGATACAATACGATTACGATTCACGGCGCTACAATTCGATTGTTCAATGACCACTGCAATTATTATGATTATCGCGAATTTCGATGCATCCTTTTCCCCATTCAAGATTTCTATAGAGTTCTTTGGCATCACTCTGAATTCTATTTAATTCCAAGCATCTTGTAACCAGAAAAACTTTTCCGTATTTCTTTGCCATTTCCTTCTATCTCCCAGACGTTCTAATCGGCAGCTTCTCTCCCTCCTCAGCCATCTTGATCTCGCCATCCGCATCGTTCCCCAACGTCAGCCTTTCTTTTAGCGCCCCAGTTCACCGGCCTCTGCTGCTCCTTCCCTCCTCGATTCCTTCACCCTCGACGCAGCCTGCAAAATGGAACTTAAAATGTGGCATCACTTCCTGTTTTCCGGAACAGTATTTCTTTCTTTTATGACGACTTCATCTCCCAGCCCAATGACATCCAGCTTTGCACAGATGCAGTGCCCTCTGTCAGATTTGGAGGATACTACAGGAGTCTATGGTTAGCTTCTCAGTGGCCACCAGAAACGTCCTCACTGTCCCATTCCTCTGCCCCACACGAGTTATACCCCATCGTCATCGCGTCCCTTCTTTGGGGGGCTTGCATGGTTAAAGGTTATTCTCATCTAGGGATGCAACGATACCACTTTTTTTGAAACCGATACGATACCGATACTTGGATCTGAGTACTTGCCGATACCGAGTACCGATGCCGATACTTCTACCACAAAAAAAATGCAATGAATTGGAAGACAGGTTTTATTTTCTTCTCTGCTTGTTACAACAAATGATGATGAATTAGATAAAAAAAAAAAAAAAATTAATAAAAATGACTATAAAACTAAAATTTCTGCGATGGTTTGGTTGGTGTGCGAGCCCCGGAACGACTTTGCATGTAGTGTGACTTGATGACGAACAAACTCCTCATCAAGCCACTGCGCCGTTAAACTGAGCAGTGACATCGGGCACACACTGCTTGTCCAAATGTCCGTAGTGAAACTTAAGGCTGAAACCTCATTCACCAGGTTGCGCACGTGTTTTTTTACCTCGTCAAAAAGTTTTGGCACTGTAACGTCTGTGATGTAGGGGTGGCTGGGAATCTCATATCGCGGCTTGAGTGTGCTGAGAAGATGGCGAAATCCTACATTTTCCACAACTGACAGTGGCTGGTCATCCAGAGCAATAAAGTGAGTCAGAGCCTCTGTTATTTTAACTTTCGATTCTACTCTTGAAGTCATGTTTCTCCTAGCTTTCTCAGGTTCCTGCGATGTTCCGAATTTACAGCTTCCTCATCCTCGTATGATCGTTCGAACTCACGCAAAATATGTGAATGCCCGACTAGCCCTCTATGCATGCCCTCTTGATCCATTATTCACCGCCGAATTAGGTGAAGTAGCTACATAATTCCTGTTTCAGCATCATTTTCGCTAGGTTTTGGCCAGATCAGGGATTCCGGATGATCGCTACTCCGGCCACTCATTCCGTATCGGAGCCGCATCCACCGCTTCTTGCCAAGGTATGCCCGATTGAGCTACATCTGTAACAGCCACTTTCTTCTGTCTGTACCCGGCTAGCCTGAGGCAGATGGGTCCCTCCATATGAGCCGGGTTCTGCTCAAGGTTTCTTCCTGTTAAAAGGGGAGTTTTTCCTTGCCACCGTCGCCTTCAGGCTTGCTCTGGGGGTTTCAGGCCGGATTTCATAAAGCGTCCTGAGACGATTTGTATCGTTATTGACGCTATATAAATAAAATTGAATTGACGTCAGAAAAGTCCATCTCCGACTCGCCTCTTTTTGGGGGTCAAGGAGCCGATGCCTCCAGAGATATGCCCCCACCCTGAATCTCTCTCCCTGGGTTCCTACGTCCAGTCGTCCAAGGATCATCATCCGTCGCTACTCAATTCTCTTTTCCTTCCCCTCGACCCCTCGACCCCTCGACCCTTCCGTTCGATCTCCTATCTTTCCCTTCTCTTTAACTTGGTCAAATAAACTTCTTTGAATATCAAGAGGCGTGGTCTTGTTAGTGAAGCTGTGGTTATGTGACTAAAGCGAATCCTTACACAAAGCTAATACGCTAATGGTTACTATACTTTGTTTAGCATCTTGTTCTGCAGCCTGTTCGCCTCATAAGCGGTTGTTTCACACCCTGATGTGTTAAACTAAATGGCGAACAAGTGCAATAGTGTGAGCTGCCGGATTTACAATAGTATTTTATTAATATGAGTTTGAGCGTGTGCTGTTTAAGGGTGAATAAAATGTGCAATCATTTCAGATCTGACATTATTGAAATAAATAAAAAAAAATAAAAAAAATAAATGCTAATCTAAAAAAGGAAAAAAAAAAACACCTTTTAGTCCAACTCAGGAGTGTTCAACCTTTCAAAAGTAGTTAGCCCCAGTGCTAACTTCAGGTAAACAGACTTAATGAGCTATTTCTTGATTCGTTATAACAGTTGTATCTGTTTTGAGTCCAGTTGCCTTTTTTGAACCTTTTTTGAAAATATCGTGACCTGGATGACTGAGAACCTTCACAGACAGAGGCGTCACTAGGTTTTCAGGACAGGGGGGCTTAGCCCCAAGGAGATGCACAGGATGTGAGCAGCGAGCGAGACTGAGAAATTAGTTATTGTTATTAGTAGTTATTTATTAGTATTTATTATCAGTAATTTTGTTTGTTTAATACAGCACAACAATAAACAAAGGTTTGCACGGTAGCAGAATGTTTACAGCATTAACAAGAAAAAAATGGCTACAATTGCAAGTTATTTGGTGGGTGGATCAAAGAATGCCGTCTGTTTTTACCCTTTTGACCCTTCAAGATACACAATGAATTGTATTAATAACTGATCAACATAGAGGCTAATGCCATGACTTTCGCTCAGAACACAATAATTGTTTGCTCCCAAATATTTTGAAGTCGCACATATGTGACTAAAATGGTCGTAATTTCAAGCCCTGAAAAATATTACTTACTTACTTTTTGGGTCAGGCTAATCTGGTTTACACATATATATGTGTGTGTGTGTGTGTGTGTGTGTGTGTGTGTGTGTTTATATAACTTGGCTTTCTCCACTTTCTAATCATTACTCTAAAATAAAAGCTTCCAGTTAAATAAGTCTTACATGGTGCACCTTGACTGAAATGTTTCATATTTCATATTCAAGTTGAGTTCCATAAAATTCCAAGACTGTCTGCATCACAAATGACTCTATTCTGTGAAATCCTTTAGACTCACCTTTCCAGTAGAGATCTCTCCCCTATCACTCGCTGTGCTCCTCTGCCCTGACTCCTACAGGCCAATAAGACTGGTGGAGTGATTATTATTAGTGTAATTATTATTATTATTATACTGATGACAATCATACGTGAATGAGCTCAGCTCCTGTTTCACGGTCTGCATCCATGCATAAAGTGAAAAACACAGCTGATGCTCCAGAAGGAAGTCACCCCAAAGATATGGTAAAGAGAGTCACACTGAACTCTATAAACAACCAGGACCTTCACAGTGCATTTCAGACTAACTAGCTAGCTAAGTAGCAGCGTTCTTTTACAGCTGGAATGTAACTTTTGACCCAAAACAACAAAGGTAAGACGTGCGCAGAGATTGTCTGTAGTGTGTAAGCCAAGTTTTTATTTCTTAAACATGGAGCATTTCATTAATTACATGGGACTTCCTGCTGTTAGCTGGGGGCTGGAGCTAACTAATTGTTACTACCAGCAGTGATGAATACTTACTTTCCTGGGCGTTTTGAACAAGTGGAATGGATTCATAACAACATACCAAAGGGGCTCTCTCTACCGTACACTACGAAGTGAAGGGAAACTGACAGATATATGATCACATTTAAGTCCAAAATGACAGGTTATATGATTATTTATTTAAACTGATATGCTGGCCGCTTTATATTGAATTTGTCGGCATTTTTTTGTTTCTTTAAAAAAAAATAATAAAACAACACCAAACTATTTAGGGGGGCTTCAGCCCCCCTAAAACGGGCCTAACAACGCCACTGTTCACAGACATTCTGCTACATCAAAATCTCCTCAGCGCTTGTTACTGATATGATTGTGAATCGGTTTTGTTGTTGCTGCTGTTGTTGCTGCAGCTGCTTCTGTTGTTGTGGCCCAAGCTCTTCAGAATTTTCTTCAGGTGGTTTTTGAATTTAACCCCCACACATGTAAAACACAAGGTTGAGGCAGCAGTGTGAAAAGGCAAGGAGTCGGCTAAAGGCAAAGGCGTAATCCAGCCTTTTGTGTGCTTCACAATTTTCAGATATGCTGTACCTTTGAACATATTGGGGAAAATAATGCAGTGACTGTAGAAATATTACTACATTGTAAGGCACCCACTCAACAAAGAAAACAATCATAAGAATAAAAATGAGCTTCAAAGTTTTGTGTCATCTTCTTTGGGCAGTGGGACGCATCAACCTGCACATGATCTGAGAATAGCAAAATATGAATACCACTGAACTCAGCAAGAACAGGACATTCTGCTTGTAGATTGCCCACAAGTTCCAGCTTGAATCCTGAAACACGCATTGATTTGATTCTTTGACTTCGGTGCCAATAAAGGCTGGACTGGCAATAACTCACTACCCAAATAACCACGGATGTTACGACAGAGTAGAAGCCTGTGGTGGTCCCAATGTCAGACAAAGGATTCATGACAGCTACATAGCGGTGTGCTGTCATCAAGATGAGGAGGATACCACTGCTGTAGAAGCCAATGTAGAAGATGAAGTTCACTATTTTGCATGTGGACTCCCCTAAAGTCCATCCATACATGTGGTAGTAGGCCCAGAAGGGCAGACCTGTGGTGAAGAGGAGATCCAATAGGGCAAGGTTCAAGATGAAAGTGTTGGTGAGGGATTTGAGATTCTCATACTTGACCAGGATCACAAGGACCAGGACGTTTCCGAACAGACTGAGGACCACCACAATGGAGTGAAGGTCTGTCCAAACTTTATGATGCTCGTTTTGTCACACATTTCATCCTCGTAATCATAATTAAGGGTTGTTTCATAGCTGCTGCTTGTAGAATTTATGTTTTCAGATGAATCCATTTTCCTAAAAGCAAGACGAGGACAGGTAAATAAAAACAGCTCTGCTGGATGTAAATCAAACAGATGAAATTACAGTCTTAATTAATTGAACAGGCATTGACAAAACTTCATTGGATTTAATCCACTGATGGAATAACCTGGTCATTCAGTATATCCAGGTAGTCAGCTGACCTCATTCTTTGGGTACATAATGTTACTGAACCTAGACCTGAGCAACTGCAGCAACCCCAGATCATAGCGCTGCCCCCACAGGCTTGTACAGTAGGCACTAGGCATGATGGGTGCATCATTTCATCTGCCTCTTTTCTTACCTTGATGCGATGGTTCCCCACTATCCATCCAGTTTTTAATAATGCGCTGGACAGTTCTTAACCCAATTTTAATAGTTTCTACAATCTCTGTGTGATGGTTCTGGTTTTGTTTCACCTGTGTTCACGTTTTGAGTTTCGTTCATGTCTCATGTTTTCCTGTTTCCTGTTTTATTTTGTTAAGTTTTTGATTTCCTGTGGCATTACTCCCTGTGTTTCCCTGTGTTGATTAGATCATCGATTTCACTTTGTGTTTCTTGATTTGCTTCACCTGTGTCTCGTCACCCCTATCTTCCTCGTGTGTGCATATATAGCCCTGCCTTCCCCTTGTCGCGTCATTCCACATTTTTTGCTCCTCTCTGTTTCTCCAGTGTTTCTCCAGTGTTTCTGTTTCCAGTCTCTTGTTAGCTTTTTGTCTTTTGAAAGTTTTGATTTGTTTGTTGGAGTTCAGCAGCGCCTTTTGTTTCTTTTTTATTTAATTAAACACCAGTTTTGCCTACTCCTGCCTCGCCGCCTTTTGTCCTGCACTTGGGTCCTACCACCCCCCCGGATAAAACCGCAACAGAATGACGCGACCACAAATGGACCCAGAGGACTATACTCCTTTTGATGAAGAGGATAAAAGGCGAGTACTGACTTACTGACGTACTTAATCGGAGTAATTAGGCAATCTTTCGGACTATAAATTGTCAAAAAATTGTAAAAAATGCCCAAAGTTAAGTGGGAATCTAATATGCATGTCCACAGATGCCTGATCAAATACATTTTAATTACACTGTGAAAGGAAAAACAAAAACAAACAATTTTATAAACTCTTCATATCTTCAAAGGTTTACAAGGAACACTAAAAACTAATGTGTCTATTATTACAATAAATATGCATTTTTTTTTTTTTTATTACCACAGATTATCCTCAGTGCCACTGTGCCGAACGAACAGATCCAGCTTCCCATGTGTAGTTCAGGTTAAATTTCCCAGAATGCAAAAAATACATCATGATACCGTGATTTAGGAGGTTTGGATGAATGATTAGCGGTAAAATGCTGTATTTTAGGAGAACAGTATAGTCCTGGTAAAAGAACAGTAAATCACCAAAATTTCACTTTTTTTTTTTTTGTTTGTATTAACAGTAGAGTGATGTATTCAAAAATAACAGGTTAATACTGTTGGAGTTCTGCTGTACATTAACAGGAATTTCTAACAGTGTACACAGCTCCAGTGATGTTTTTTCAGCACCATTATTTATGTTTTTGGTGGCTGCTCTCTCCTGCAATTCTGATGTCAAGGAGGCTGATTGGCTGAATACTGCCCTGCAAAGCCCCTGTCACAGGAGAGAGAGCTAAGCTCTTTGCAGGCCTTCCACCCATTCCTTCGGCACTGTTAATGTGTTTTTGTTTTTTTAATATCCAAATTGTTCTATTATGCTTAATTAAGAAATACCAGTAAAATATATGGCCTATATACAACATGTGCATCTCATAAAAGCATAAAATGAAGACCATGGACTCATCACTGTCTGTTCAGGTCCGGTCCCTCCCCAACCTGCAGGACATTTATACTAAACACTGCAGGTTAAGCTCCAAGAAGATCCTGGAACAGCCCAGTCACCTCGGACACTCTCTCCTTTCCTTACTGCCGTCAGGCTGGCGTTTCCGCTGTTCGAGGACAAAGACTGAGAGGCTGAAGAAGAGTTTCTATCCTCATGCCATACGTCTGCTCAACTCTGAGCCTTGACCAGACTTGGAGCCATCAGGGCCTCGCTGCTCAACCATGCTCAAGTACACTGACAGGTGCTCTGGAGGAGCATGTTGCATCTAATAAAGTTTAAAGATCTGGACCACAGAAAAAAGGGGGCACCGCTATTTTAATTACTGAAATAATACGGCAGGCCCTAATTTTAAAGAAACAACTTCGGTTAGACATGCTAGCTGGTTTTGTCATTTGTTTATTCATTTATTTAATCAGTAATGTGCCGTATGTATTATTAGATGATAGCTTGTTCTGTGCCACACAGACACAAATGGATGGGGTCTATGTGATGTGCAGGAAAAAAATGTGTGTCTGATTCACAGTTACAGTGTGTGCATGCAGGAAGGTTTCCTCGTTAAAGGAGCAATTTGTAAAAAAAAAAAAAAGTGTAAAAATAAGTTTCTCTAAAAGGGGTCGCTGTTGTTCCTCAGTAACAGCCCTGAGGCATGTCTGTGAAGATTTTCAGTCAACAAGGTCATGGTATATCCAAAAAAATAAATAA
Organism: Chelon labrosus; assembly: GCF_963514085.1. Taxonomy (NCBI): domain Eukaryota; kingdom Metazoa; phylum Chordata; class Actinopteri; order Mugiliformes; family Mugilidae; genus Chelon; species Chelon labrosus. The sequence continues at coordinate 17,888,367 of NC_140342.1, read as the reverse complement.
AACAAGCTGAAACCAGGGCACCACCAGTCTTTTAGAACTGAAGAAGCTGCTTGGATGAGACGGTGAAACATCTTCAAGAGACTCTGCAAGTCCAGTTATCCTCGTTTCAGCTTGTTTTTTGGATAGCCCCGAGATAGCCCTGTTTACAATTTCAATTGCACATACACATATTTGCACTGCTTATTTTATATTTTGTGGTATACGTACCTATTTTAAATTCTGCTTTTACATTTTTTTTTTTTTGTTTTTGTTCCCAACATTTTATACCTAGATATAAATTCTCAAGTTAATTTACGGTAGAGTAAGTGTGAGTCCTTACCTCGTAAGCTCCTGGTTCTCTTTTCCCAAATATAAAGCTTCAAATGTAAATGGAAGTTGCTCTTCTTTACCTCTTGCCAATAAAGTATAATACAAGGACATCCCCAAAAGATATGAAAATGGTTGGCCTTATTTTCCCCACGAAGTCTCCAACATCTTGTATCTCGAGATTTCTGTTGTGCAGGAATGTGTAAATCATGGATCTATCACTCTGGGTGTTTGGTTCTTCTTGCCCGACTCACCTGCAAGGCTAGGTTCTTGAGCTTCTCCAGACCGCTCTGCGTAGGTTTCACCACCTTCACTTGAAACCCTCTCCTCACCATGTCCCTAGTCGCCTCTTCAGCTGTGTTGTAAACGCAGATCTCTCCCACATAGAACACCGTAGTTTCGCTGGAAATGGTGTTTGGAAGTGTATTTTCTTCTCTCACGAAAAGCAAAGAAGAATTTTAATTATACAGGGAAGCGTGTTTCTATACTGTGCACATGACGATAAACTCTTTGAACCTGGAATTTTGAATAACTGGAGCAGATTGCATCATGATGTGCAATGCTATGGTGTACACATGTCTGTGTTTGAAAAAGAGAGTATTTACACCAGTGTAGGTCAGAATAGAAATCATCCAACAACCAACCTATGTAATGATCTCCTGGATAAGCTCTGTCGCATCTACTTGCTGAGGAAACCAGACATACGAGCCTCAGTGTTGCCCGAAGCCGGTGGCCAGCTGAGGGGATGTTGTGGCAGAGAGGGCATTGCAAGGTTAAAATCAGCTGGCCTGACCTTCCATCCATCCAGATCGTCATCCAAGATTTCGCTGTCATTATCCAGGGTCATGTCGCAATAGTCACCACTTAAGTCCATTCTGTACTTGTTGAGGTCTATATAAGTATCTGGAATAAAGGTCAATGCATAATGCCTAAAGCCAAAATGAAACATTAATGACAGTCACTGACACGGTAAGTATTTTGTTTCAGACATATCAAGTTAGCCTGCACGCAACAGTTTCAGACTTATATTTTGTATTTTGCAACTCCTATTGACAGAATTTCAATCAATACTTTCAAGTGTCACTACATGGTTTTGAATTTTGAGCAGTTTTCTTCATTTTTTGTCCAAATTCTCAAATTCAAAATATATGTATACATATGTTGTGACATGATTTAGAAATAAAAATTAAAATAAATGTGACCTGACCTCGATCTTGCGCTCAGTGTCACTTCTGTCTTATGTGGTCTACGTAATACAAATTTCACTCCGTTTTGGAACATAGAAACGTGCTGCCACAGCTAAATTTAAAATCCAGCCTACTATAACGCGACACAAGTTGTGATTGAAAGAGAGAAGTGAAAACAGATATTACTGGCTTGAAGTAATATTATTTATTACAGTTACAGCAAGCATTCAAAAACATTCATTATCGTACATGTCAACATCACTTTTAACACACTTTTGTGCAGCTTTTACTTGACTCGCAGAAAAGAAACAAAAAAACAAAAACAAACCTACAGTCAGACCTATGACCAACATTTCATATCAGCAGTCCTCTATTGGATTGCTATGCAAATGTGACAGCGGAGTTTTGTGCTGTATAAACTGCATACGTGCTGTGCCTGGTGCTTGTTTCCGAGGGCTTCCCCCACATACTCTCAAGGTGCAAAAGATGCAACAAGTGTCTTCGCATCTTTTGTGAGATCATGTACAGCAAAGGGTTCATAAAACAGTGAGAGAAGGCCAATATGCGACAGATTTCATAGGCGACGTGTAACTGCTCCTGTGCCTCACAGGCTTCAGGTTTATAGAGCGTCATGATGAAAAGCAAAAAGCTGTACGGTCCCCAGCAGATGAAGAAGGCTGCAACGATACACAACACCACGACTACTGTCCTGTGCTTTTTTCTGTTTGAAGCCTGCACAACTGTCTTGAGGATACCAGAATAGGAGACGATAATGATGGCAAATGGGAGGAAGAAAAGCAGTGACGCTTGGAGATAATATCCCGCATCAACATCAGAACCATCAGAAGAAATCTCACATGTGTATTCACCGAACAATTCCTCCGTCTGTATAGAGATAGCATCACTCAGGGATGCAACAATGCTGATGAACCAAGCACCTACACAGGCACCTATTAAACACCTCTTCCTGGTCACCTGGTTGCCAGGGCAGTTGTGCAGCACCACTGTCACAAAACGATCCACAGTCATGGCAGTCAGGAGAATGACGCTGCTGTACAAGCCGACAAAGTATGCCGCGGTCATGAATTTGCACAAAAAATCCCCGAAGACCCAGTGGTGAAGTTGATAGACGCCCCAGAACGGAAGCGTGATGGTGAAGACCAAATCAGAGCAAGCCAGGTTCAGGACGAATATGTTTGTGACATTTTTCAGGCTCTCGTAGGCAACAACGATGCACAAGAGGAGGGAGTTGCCAATCACACTGATGATGAAGATGAAGATGAAGAAGGCACCGCTGATAGTTGAAAAGTCAAAAGATTCACAGATATATTCACCGTGATCTGTGTCATTCCCGCCTTCATCGGTCGGTGTAGAGTTCATTGTAGATTATCTGTGAAATATGAGCACAAAACTAAAACAGTCGCAGTGAAATTAAACAGATTTCTAAAACCTGTCACTGATGATTTGTGATTTAGAAAAGCTAAGCTGTTTTCAGGATTGTAATCGAGAGCCACGACAAGAAGCACCGAGCTACTTACCACATCATCTGCATGCAAGACTTGTGCAAACTGCTCAGTGCAGGAAAGTCTGAGGCATAAGAGGACTAATAGTTCCTCTTTTTTTTTTCTTTTTTTTTGCAGAAATTAAAAGATGATGTGTCATTGACTGTAACAAAAACCATCAACTTCCAACTTTTTGTGATGAAAACAAGAATGACTAGACAAAGTTATCTTACAGTAAATATAACTGGTATGTCTTTAGGTTTTAATGACAAAACAAAAACAGTTTAACACACAGAACGCTTCAATAATTCAAGCACAGCATCATAGGCACAGTGTTGTAGGCTGCACTAATTAAAACAAAGAAGTGAAATCATCTGAAACTTTTATTTGATTGTAAAGCATGAGATAACACTGATGATAGTATAATGTGAAAATGAACACAAGTGACAAAAGGTCAAAAATCCCAATGTAAAAATTTGATTATTAAAAAAAATGTAATCAAAGTGAATTAACTGATACAATGTACAGTAGTCATTCATTCATTCATTCATTCATTCATTCATCTTCTGTAACCGCTTGTTCCTGTGAAGGGTCGCAGGGGGTGATGGAGGCTATACCAACTGTCATCGGATGACAGGCGGGGTACACCCTGGAAAGGTCGCCAGTCTATTGCAGGGCTTGTACAGTAGTCAGTTAAATGCAATTAATACAGCATGCATGCCAAAGTGACAGAACAGTAACATAGTAGTCTGTTTGGATTTAATCACACTTAATTACAAGATGGAAAGTGCATGAAATAAAGCCAAGTGCTTCTTATTCTCTGTACATCAAGTACACCCTTCCACTTGTGCGTAGCAGAACTTCTCCCACCATGAATTCTCTGTGAATCTAATATCTGCATGTTGCAACAGAAACTGAGCTCTGCTGTTAGCTGTGGTTATATGACTAAAGCGAATCCTTACACAAAGCTAATGGTTAACATACTTTGTTTAGTGGTTACTCATAAGCGGTTGTTTCACATCCTGATGTGTTAAACTAAATGGCGAACAAGCACAATAGTGTAAGCTGCCTGATTTACAATAGTATTTTATTAATATGAGTTTGAGCGTGTGCTGTTTAAGGGTGAATAAAATGTGCAATCATTTCAGATCTGACATTATTGAAATAAAGACAAAAAAAATCCAAAAAAAAAAAATAAATGCTAATCTAAAAAAGAAAGAAAAAAAAAACACCTTTTAGTCCAACTCAGGAGTGTTCAGCCTTTCAAAAGTAGTTAGCCCCAGTGCTAACTTCAGGTAAACAGACTTAATGAGCTATTTCTTGATTCGTTGTAACAGTTGTATCTGTATCTCTGTTCACCAAATGGAAACTATCACAAGTTTCGAGTCCAGTTGCCTTTTCTGAACCTTTTTTGCATATACTGTGACCTGGATGACTGAGAACCTTCACAGACATTCTGCTACATCGAAAACTCCTCACCGCTTGTTACTGATATGATCGTGAATCGGTTTGGTCGGCTATTGTTGCTGCTGTTGCTGCTGCTTCTGTTGTTGCGGCCCAAGCTCTTCAACATTTTCTTCAGGTGGTTTTTGAATTTAATGCCCACGAACACGTAAAACACAGGGTTGAGGCAGCAGTGTGAAAAGGCAAGGAGTCGGCTAAAGGCAAAGGCGTAATCCAGCCTTTTGTGTGCTTCACAATTTTCAGATATGCTGTACCTTTGAACATATTGGGGAAAATAATACAATGACTGTAGAAATATTACTACATTGTAAGGCACCCACTCAACAAAGAAAACAATCATAAGAATAAAAATGAGCTTCAAAGTTTTGTGTCGTCTTCTTTGGGCAGTGGGACGCATCAACCTGCACATGATCTGAGAATAGCAAAATATGAACACCACTGAACTTAGCAAGAAGAGGACATTCTGCTTGTAGATTGCCCACAAGTTCCAGTTTGAATCCTGAAAGACGCATTGATTTGATTCTTTGACTTCGGTGCCAAAAAAGGCTGGACTGGCAATAATGATACTCACTACCCAAATAACCACGGATGTTACGACAGAGTAGAAGCCTGTGGTGGTCACAATGTCAGACAAAGGATTCATGACAGCTACATAGCGGTGTGCTGTCATCAAGATGAGGAGGATACCACTGCTGTAGAAGCCAATGTAGAAGATGGAGTTCACTACTTTGCATGCGGACTCCCCTAAAGTCCATCCATACATGTGGTAGTAGGCCCAGAAGGGCAGACCTGTGGTGAAGAGGAGATCCGATAGGGCAAGGTTCAAGATGAAAGTGTTGGTGAGGGATTTGAGATTCTCATACTTGACCAGGATCACAAGGACCAGGATGTTTCCGAACAGACTGAGGACCACCACAATGGAGAAAAACACTGGAGTGAAGATCTGCCCAAACTTTATGATGCTCGTTTTGTTACACATTTCATCCTCGTAATCATAATCAAGGGTTGTTTCACAGCTGCTGCTTGTAGAAATTATGTTTTCAGAGAAATATTCAGATGAATCCATTTTCCTAAAAGCAAGAAGAGGACAGATAAATAAAAACAGTTCTGCTAGATGTAAATCAAACAGATGAAATTAGTCGTAATTAATTGAACAGATGTAAATGTAAAATGTAAATGTACTTTATTTATATAGCACCTTACAATGACCCACAGGTGAACCAAGGTGCTTTATGAAAGATTAAACAACGATTTAAAACAACACATCGGAAAACAAGTAACATTAGTACTACTACTAGTATTAGTAAAACAAAGCTAAAAAAAAACAACAACAACAACTAAAAACAATAAATCAGAGGATAAAAAGTAAAATAAAAATAGAATAAAAATAAATAAAATAAATATAAAAGTGTCACCACACTACCGAAAAAAATATGCGTTTTAAGTCTTGATTTGAAAAGGCCCAGGTCAATAATGATACGCATGTCAATGGGGTCTAGGTGCAGCAACTTGAAAGGCTTGGTCAACCCAGTGTTTAAGTTTTGACCTGGGCACTTCCAACATGAGTTGATTTGACGACCTCAAAGCTCTACCGCACTCACAAACGATCAGCATCTTAGACAAATAAGATGGGTGAGGCCGTTAAGAGCTTTAAAAACAAACATTAAAAGTTTAAAATCAATTCTAAAATGGACCGGGAGCCAATGGAGGGAATAAAGGATAGGAGTGATGTGCTCTCTTCTTTTAGTTTTAGTTAAAAGACAGGCAGCTGCATTTTGCACAAGCTGAAGCAGCCAACAGAGGACTGGGAGACACCAGTATACAGGCCATTGTAGTAGTCCAGTCTGGAACCTATTAGGGCGTGAATAGCCTTTTCGAGGTCATGACGGATGACAGATGTTTACAAAACTTCATTGGATTTAATATACATGAATCTAAATGTATTATACTTTTGATATGTGACTACATTTTGATTGCATGGGATATCATAAAATGCATCATGGCGGTTTGGTTAATCTAAACTACAAAAAGTATGTTTGCACACTTCTAGTAGCCTAATATTCAACCATGAACATAGCCTTGAAAATCTAGGGCAATGGATGTGCACTTTAATTTCTCATGCCAAAAGGTTGTTATTAAAAACATAAAAACTGGTTTCTTTTCATCGCTAGATTCTGACTGACAGCAGAAACATCCCACCATTTCAGTCTATAAAAATGAGCACAGAAAATACTACCAAAATAGTACTAAATTCAAACCTGCGGGAGTCTCTCTATCTGAAATTACAACATTACCATAACTTATAAAAATTATGGTTACATTTCATTATGTTTCAAAGAGAAATATGGCCATCCTCTATTTATTACACGAGTCAGTTGTGATGTCTGAAATTCTGATATATCAACTGGACAAACATTTGCGTTCCCGGTGGGACTGCAAATGTTGACTTCACAGTTAAATAACCAAAGCATTCATGTAGGACAGTAGTGCACAACATGAAAACGATATTAAAGGCTTTGAAACTTTTAGTGATGTTGCAAATTCATCTGCAGAAATTTACACAAAAAAAAAGTCACCCACTCTAACATTTCACTGGATCGCTTTTAGCTTTGATTACAGCACACATTCTCTGTGGCATTGTTTCCATAAGCTTCTGCAACGTCACCAGATTTATTTCCGTCCAGTGTTGCATTAATTTTTCACCAAGATCTTGTATTGATGATGGGAGAGTCTGACCACTGCACAAAGCCTTCTCCAGCACGTCCCAAAGATTCTCAGTGGGGTTAAGGTCTGGACTCTGTGGTGGCCAATCCATATGTGAAAATGATGTCTCATGCTCCCTGAAACACTCTTTCACAATTTGAGTCCGATGAATCCTGGCAATATGCCTGTGCCATCAGGAGCAGAAGAACAAATCCATTGATGGAATAACCTGGTCATTCAGTATATTCAGTTAGTCAGCTGACCTCATTCTTTGGGCGCATAATGTTGGTGAACCTAGACCTGAGCAACTGCAGCCACCCCAGATCATAGCACTGCCCCCACAGCCTTGTAGACAGTAGACACTAGGCATGATGGGTGCATCACTTCATCTGCCTTTCTTCTTACCCTGATGCGATGGTCCCCATTGTCCTTCCAGGATTTTAATAATGCGTTGGACAGTTCTTAACCCAGTTTTAGTAGTTTCTACAATCTCCTTAGATGTTTTCTCTGCTTGATGCATGCCAATGATTTGACCCTTCTTTTCCAAGACCACAGGATGTGTCTTCAGACATGGTTGTTTAAGAAATGAGAAGCTACTCATTGCATCAGTTGGGGTTCAATAACTTGTTGCCAGCTGAAAGATAATCACCCATGCAGTAATTATCCAATAGGAGGCTCGTACCCATTTGCTTAGTGAAATCCAGGAGGCGACTTTTTTTTGGCCAGGCAGTGTACAATTACCATTGACCCTGTCTTTATCTAATAACTGAAAAATATGGAAATGTACTCTACCTGCAGAAGCGTTGTGCACCAACAAATGTCTTCAAAAAAGTGTCTCGGTGAACCAGGATTTGAACTTAAGTACCTGCCACAAGTGGAACAGAAACCCCTGCGCACCTATGACGGTATTAGGGGGTACAAGGGGGTTTCAGTTCTGATAAAATATGTTCCCTGTTCTAACTGTTCATGCTTCTGTCTGCGTGCATACACTTTGGGTTATATATTATACGATATGTTATACCAGAATTGCAAAAACAAATTGACACAATCTTTTGTTTTTTTTTTGGTCAGAGATGAAGTATTTTTATTAGTGATTAATCGCAGCATTAATGGGAGTAATTAGTCAATCTTTCAGATTATAAATTGTCACAAAATTGTGAAAAATGCCCACAGTTAAGTGGGAGTCTAATATGCATGTCCACAGATGCCCGATCAAATATATTTTAATTACACTGTGAAAGAAAAACAAGAAACAATTTTATAAACTTTTCATATTTTCAAAGGTTTACAAGGAACACTAAAAACTAATGTGTCTATTATTACAATAATATGCATTTTTTTTATTACCACAAATTATCCTCAATGCCACTTTCTTTGACCTATATTTTCTATATTATATATATATATTCACCAACACTGCGTTAATGGCAGCGTTAAGGAAACAAATACTCAGGACAGACAAACAACAGCATACTGAAAAAAAATGTTTCTGTTTTATCTGTTTTATTTTTTTGTTTTTTTTTTTCATCTTGGACATCTTCAATAATGAATCAAGAGTCATAGGATGTTTCAAGTCTTTGATCATCAGACGCCGTCATCTGGCAAGTCAGCCAGGAGGGATCAGCCCGCATCTAGTGTCAGAGTAAATGTGGACCACACCTCTTGATACACAGCTCCAGTGATGTTTTTTTAGCACCATTAGTTATGTTTTTGGTGGCTGCTCTCTCCTGCAATCCTCTGACGTCAAGGAGGCTGATTGGCTGAGTACTGGCCTGCAAAGCCCCTGTCACAGGGCCCCTGTGAGCTAAGCTCTCTGCAGGCCTTCCACCCGTTCCTTTCGCACTGTTAATGTCTTTTTGTTTGTTTGTTTGCTTTGAATATGCCTAATTAATAAAATCCAGTAAAATATACGACAATAAAATGAAGACCATGGACTCATCAATCAATCAGTCTTTATTTATAAAGCACTATTAAAAACAACAAGGTTGGCCAAAGTGCTGTACACAGACATGAGAATATAAAAACACAAAGAAAAATTAAAAACAAGATTTAAATAATAAAACTAATCAAACCATGTAAACAATAAGATCCAACATCTCATGCTGAGTTAAAAGCCAAAGAGAAAAAATGTGTTTTCAGAGAGGTTTTAAAATGAGGAAGACAGTCGGCCTGTCTAATGTGCAAAGGCAAATTGTTCCACAGTTTGGGGCCAGCAACTGCAAAGGCGTGGTCACATGTCATCTTCCTCTTTGACTTTGAGACAACCAACATGGACTGATCTGCCGACCTAAGAGAGCGTGAGGGAGCGTACCGCTGGAGCAATTCTGACGGATACTGAGGAGCAATGCCATGAATACATTTAAATACAAATAAAATAATTTTAAAATCAATTCGGAAACATACAGGGAGCCAATTAATTTCCACTAAAATTGGGGTAATGTGATCGTGCTTTTTGGTACCAGTTAAAAGTCGAGCAGCAGCGTTTTGAATCAGCTGTAGTCGAGACAGTGACATCTGGCTGAGCCAAACATAAAGTGCATTGCAGTAGTCTAAATGAGTTGTGATAAAAGCATCACCTGAACACCACCGTGAAGAAGGCCAGACAAGCGTCTCCACCTCCTCAGACACCTCAGAGACTTTAAGCTCCCTCTCAAGGTGCTCAGGATCTTTTACACCTGCACCATAGAGAGCATCACCACCTGGATGGGTAACTGCACCAGGCAGTTACTTCGAGGCCCTCAAAAGGGTGGTCCGTTCAGGTCTGGTCCCTCCCCATCCTGCAGGACATTTATGCTAAACATTGCAGGTTAAGGGCCGAGAAGATCCTGGACCAGCCCAGTCACCTCGGACACTCCCACCTCTCCCTACTGCTGTCAGGCCGGCGTTTCCACTGTTCGAGGACAAAGACTGAGAGGCTGAAGAAGTGGTTCTATCCTCATGCCATACGTCTGCTTAGCTCTGAGCCTTGAACTGACTTAAATACCACTGCACCAGTGCACTTTAATCACATAGCTTCTTTCAAATATTGTAAATGTAAGTATATATGAGCTACCCCCTTTAAGTTTACATTTCAAGTTTACAGTCTATATTTCTATCAAGTCTATGTTATTACTTTTTTACTACTGGCTGCAGGTACAAAAATACATTTCACTGTGCATTGTACTATGTATCACTGTACATCTTATCTCTCGCTATGTTATCTGAAGATTTTCTGTTGAATTGTTATTCTGGAGATGTGCATTTTGTGGATTTTAATGTATTTCATAAGAAAAAAAATCACCATATATTAATATTTTATTGTTGTATCTATTTTTTATGTATGACCCTTTTTTATGGTTTACCAAATCTGTTTATTTACCATTTTACCTTTCAACCAAACTTGCGCGGACTTCAGCTGTAGCAGGCGGTTAATTGGCCGATTCGCCTGTCAATCATTCACAGAGCCCGCCTCCCGCCCCAGCAAGTTTCTGCTGTCTCACCCACAAAACTGGACTCTTCGGACAATTTTAAACATCAAGTACGTTCAATACGCTGTCATATGTTTGATATTAGGACGTTTCTCTTTATTTACGATCAAACGGCGACGATTTTTGACAGAAATGAATCATAAACGAGACCAGGAAATGAATAACTGAGAGCAGGTGTATGTACTGTAGCGCACACAAGCTTTGATAAATCCTTGTTTATGTCACGGTTTGCTGCATTTTAAAGCAGTTTTGGGAGCGGTACAGGTGAACTTTCCTGGTTCGTAATGGCGACGGGGTTTAACTGTACATAGATGTTGTGTCAGTGAGAGCTGATAAGGTTTTTATGGCTGATAACAGCGATAACGGTTTCACCTGTCGTACCTTCTGTAACTGCAGACAGATTTTTGCTAACTTTACTTAGCTAGTCCAGTTTCATCCGTGTGTCATCTTAACAAAATGTATACTCTATTTTTAGTTATATTTAGGTTGTCTTATCTGTTAAAGTCAGCATATATTAAGCTGAATACAACACCGCCTTTATGAAAGAGCTCATTACTTTACTACTTACACTATTTTAGGGCAGCAGGCTTTTTGTTTATCCCTCAGAGTTTGGCACATTTTCTTTACAGTCACATGCTGCTGATCAATGTTTCGGTGTATATTCATGAATGTGCAGGGACATGTGAAGAAGTGTTCATGTTCTGAAGCATGCAAAATAATGTGAATTTCTGTATTTTCAATCCTGTATTAAGAATTTCCCGACTGCATCGCCCCTTCCCTTACCATGGCGTCCTCCTCTTCAGTTGGAGATAAACAGCTGCACAGGATAATCAGAGATCTGCAGGGTAATTAAACTGTCCACACAGTAAACACCATAATGTACACAGATCAGGCATACTATTATGACCACTGACCATCTCGTGGCAATACAGTGTTCTGCTAGGAAACCTTTTTACCAGGCATTTGTGTGGATGTTGCATAGACATGTAGCACCCACCTAGAGCAGACCAGACACCCCCACCCCATAGCAATGACACTTGACACAATGACACACTTGATGACAACATCCATCCCCAACAGGATGCAGCCTGACACAGGCACACACACACAACAAAAGGTTTAGGAGCAACTCAAAAAACATGAAGAACAGCACAAGGTGTTGGCCTGGCCTCCAAATTCACTAGATCCCAAACTGATCAAGTATCTGTGGGATGATCCACAGAGGCCCCTCCCCTCAAGACATAGGACCCAAAGGTCCCTCACTAACAACATTCTGTTACGAGACACCACAGGACACCCTCAGAAGGCCCATGTCCATTCTCTGATGAGTCACAACTGTTTTAGAGGCGTAAAGGAGACCTACACAATATCAGTAAGGTTGTCATAATGTTATGCCTGATCGGCGTCTGTGTGCCGCCTGTGCCTGGCTTACAAATACCTACACACAGTATCTTGCTCAAAGAATAACTGCAACGTTGTGGTCAGTCACTGATTTATGGGTTGAAATGCTTGATCTGTGGCTCAGAAAATACTGTGTGCAGACTCTTTTGCCTTCTGAGTGTACACAATAATGTGATCATTGTGTGTGTGTTAGTAATGCTTTTCCTCTTTACTTTAGATGCTGTTCTGGAGTTGAGTAAAGAACACAAAGAGTGCGGTGAACCTATAACTGATGACAGCGGCAACCTACACAAGTTCTTCTACAAGCTAGAATACCTGCTGCAGGTATTGATATAAACAACCTTAAAACTCAGATTTAGAGTTCATCAGATAGATTTGGCTTGAGTTTACTTATTGATTTTATATACATATATATATATATATATATATATATATAGACTTTAGAGATAAGTTACTTGAGCTATATGGTCCATAAAACATGAAAACTGTGTAAATGTGACTTTGACTGATTTTTTTAAAATAGCTAATGCAGGTTTACTCACAAGACCAGGGTTTTCAAATCTTACTTTTTGTCTCTTTATCTTGTTTACTACTGGTGAGACCTCAAAAACATATAAAAATGAAAACTATTTGGTAATATGCAACATGCAGTATGCAAGTCTGTAACCAGGGGTTGTGAGCAAGCATTGCTTGGATTCAATGGTTGCATGTGTGAAGAGCAACGCTAGATGTATGCTTCAATAGCAGGTCTACAGCAAATGTACTGCACCATACATACGTCTGATTTGCACCTTCCTGGAAATTTACCTACATCTTGTGTCAATGCAGACTGAAACACGACTGGTCCCAAATGCATTTCCTTGTCCATGTTCTTCAGTGGCTGACAAGCACAGAAAATTTGCCCTTCCTCTGTCTCCTAAACACCATCTACACCGACGTCTTCTCATTTCAATAAAAGTAACTCTTGTTCCAACTCCAACATTAGCCGTTCTGCTCTCACCGACTGTGTTTTAGTGGCGTAATGTAATGGTGCTAGTATATCAGAGCACAGGCCACTTGCGTAAGCTACCACATAGGCTCTGTGTTGATGACGCAGGAGCATAAATCTAGCTTAATGGGGAGTTTTATAATAGAGTGACTGGTTTTTTTGGTCTGCTTAGATTGTTTTGCAACTTAGTGGCCATAAAAAGTGAAATTATTAGTGTAAATAAAGCAAAGGAGAAGTTGTGTCTCTGCCTCCCACTGTATTAATCATTCTGCAACTCCTCCAAGTATCATAAGATGAGCCACAGCTCTAGTCATACTTCTGTCATAAAAGTACAAATCATATGAATACCAAATTAACAACTATGTCTTGTACTAGCCACACCACAGAGGTTATTGTCAGATAATGCTGTTATAATGTTTTGGGTTTCTTAGTTTGACCAGAAAGAGAAGACAACCTTTCTCGGCCAGAGGAAAGACTACTGGGATTACTTCTGCGACTGCCTGATTAAGATCAAGGGAGCTAACGATGGCATCCGTTTTGTTAAGTCCATCCCTGAGGTAATCCTCCTCTGCAACACACAACCACACGCACTGTCGCTCTCAGGGACTCACCCCCCGCCATGGCGTGCAACACACACAGTGCCTGTATAACCATGTAACTAATCCCGTGGTGAGTGCGGCACAGTGAGGCTCTGTGTTGGGAAATCACTTGCTGTTTTACGCCTGTATCACCTGTACTCACTTTCTGTCCCGGGAATTCACAGAGGTGAGCTTCACAACAGAATAACTGCTGTTAATTTAGTCCTAGTTTATATAGTATTTAATTTGTTGCTTGCTTTACCTTCAGTGTGTTTGTTATGTAGACTTCCTGTGCTTAAAAACATCCAAAGACTTTCTTTTGTGGTATATTGGCATGTATAAGTCATGTTGGTTTGGCTTGTTTTGGCAAATCTAGTCACATTCGACAAGGGGGATCCATTAATTCCTTTTGTTATGACAGAGGGTGAATTATTTTATAGCGCTGTAGAAAATACAAATACAAATAGCGACAGAAAATGAATTATCGTACATTCAAGGGGCTTTTTGCTTTTTGGCTTGTTGAATTAATCGTTTAATCTGTCCATTATATATTTTTTAAGATGCTAAGGTGCCATCTTTAAATGTGTTTTTCCACCCAACAGGCCAGGATCAGGATGTTCAGTTTGCTATCATCTTTTGACGCACAAAAATAGCGGATGTTTGAGAAGCTGTAAGCGGCACATATTTAACATTTTTGCTTGAAAAAACAGGAACTGGATGAATGATCAAACTATTTGACGTTAATGTTTTGTTGACTGAACTATTGTCTAATTGTTTCAGCTGTAGTGTAGTGCTCATGTTTCATTCTTTATGTATAACTCTGATATAAATGTGCTGTGTGCTGTAATAAGAGAGTTAATGAATAACTACGCCCTGATTCATGAGCATAAGAAGAGCACTTCTGGTTACAGTTTACTCACTAATTGAGTTTGATTCATTAGCGAAACATGTCTCCAGGGTTTTACATGTCACAAAGTCACAAAGTTTAGGAAGTAACATACGACTTATTTTTGGAGACCTTCAGTACTTTGAAATATTACTTTTATTCCTCTCTCACTCTTTTTGTATCCTGTCCGTCAGTCTCAAGCATAAGGACGTCTCCAGCTGGTGTCCCTCTGGTAGAGCCGATCTGGTTGTCTGTTGTCTTACATAAATCCCTCCATCTGCCACAGTCTGGGCTTACACATCGTCATTGTACATTTAGTGCCTATTATAGCGATGACCACTAAATGCAGATATCCTTAAGCTGAAATAAATTAACTTGGAGCTATAGAATTGATCAAACTGGTCATTTTTAAAGTAAGATTAGTTGTTTTCAGATTTTATAAATTATATAACATTGCAAAATAAATATCTTTGACAGTTGGTTGGACGAAAACATTTGAAGACATCTTACTTTGCTGCCACCAAAAGTGTTTTCACAGAGAGAATATTAAGGAACTAGGAACACTATCAGTTCTGTGCGTGTGTATATATGAATAAATATTTTTTTTTTTTTTGTCCTCAGTTGAAGACGTCACTGGGGAAAGGAAGGGCCTTCATCCGCTACTCACTCGTTCACCAGCGCCTTGCTGACACACTGCAGCAGTGTCTCATAAATCAGAAAATCACAAGGTCAGAGGACGCAGGAGCTCACATACACTTACGTCTGAGCATATTTGTCATCTTAAAGTTGTCGTAATCAGTGTTCATGATGTACTCGGTGTTTCCCACAGAATTAGATACGTCTCTCCCTTCATTAGCCATGGCTATCTATTCCTCACCCTCTCTTGCTGCTTCAGCTGCCACTGATTGAAGCCTGGAAATATTCAAAACACATTAACGGGATGTCTAATCACACATCTGTTTGGTCTGTTCAGATCGTCCATGTGTGTTTTCTTACATTTGTGGGCACTTCTGTCGCTAATACTTCTGGTCCAGATTGTCTTTGTGCCTCCTCAGGATGAGGTTTGAACGAGCTATTGTTACTGACTTGCATCACCCTGTGTAAATTGTAAATGATCTTGCATTAATACAGCGCTTTCCTACGTATTGACACTCAAAGTGCTTTTCAATCCTGTTCACACAAGCGCATCTACATTCACGCACTTGGACATTCATAAATTGGGGTTCAGTGTCTTGCGTGAGGTACAACTGCTAACCCTTGGGTTGACAAGCCCCTTCGCCTGCTAAACCAAAGTAGCCTATGTGTGCATCTTCCAGTGTTATACCAGGGAATGGTGCTCTGTGGGTTAGGGTTAGGGTTAGGGTTGCGTGTACTCTGCAGAGTATGTGTGATTGTCAGTAGACGCTAATAGATGAAAAGGCACAAGTTAGAGCAAGTGGCGATATTTCACAAGAAAACTATAAAAAATGTAAGATGTTTTGCAGAATATACTCTGGTGACTCTACGTGGGTGGTGTCACCTTTTGTTGCAAACCAGATTACGACAGTGAGGTGTAGTGCTGTTTACGCTGTCTGTTCTCAGGAAGTGTGACTCTCTCTTCCTTTTTTATGTTTTATTTCTGTTTTTTCGAGAAAACAACAACCATATAGTATAATCTGTAGACGCCGCTCACTTCCTGTCTTTTACCAAACAAACAACTATTAGCGATAACTTTGACAGAGTTGGCCAACATGCTGTAGGAGTTTACATTAAATCTCGCTCTATTGACTTTGTTTTCTGATTTCATTGGTTAAAGTGCAATTTTGGTATTTAGAAGAACAGGGTCTGAATGTGCCTCGTGTTTCAGTTTTAAGATGATATGCACAGTAATTTCTCAAATAATCAAAGATCAGTTCACCTCAACGCTAGAGAGAGAAGCAGGGCTTTACATGGCCTTATATCAGAGTCAGGTTTTTATATCCACCTAAATCCTGTTTTCCTAGAATTCTATTTCTATCAGGAAATGAGGAAGTGATTGTAGCTTAACGATAATAGGGAACCTGGCAAATAAGAAACGTCTGGAATTAAAGAATGAAAATGTTATTTCTATTTAACATGATTTAATTACTGCACTTTATTTGGTTCTTGTGCACTACATGGGATGTTATTTGAATAACATATCAGTGTAATTTTATTATTTTATTAATTTTTTTTAGCTTTTTTGTTGTGATGTTTCACCTTTCTTCACTGTATAATATTACAACGCATTACTTTACAAGCAGTACGAACATTTCGTCGTCGTATATAAAAAACCCTGCGTGTTTCCTTTATGTTTGTTTGCAGTGACTGGTATTATGCCCGGAGTCCCTTTCTAAAGTCTCATCTCACCGCTGACATAATAAACCATCTTTATGAGCTCAACCAGATCCAGTTTGATGTGGCTGCCCGTGGTTACGACCTTGATGCAGACTGGCCAACATTTGCAAGGTAACCAGTGCCTACATTTATCTGTTAAAGCTTTCACAACTAGCAGTTTTCTTTATTTGGCTGAGCAAAAACAAAAGAAAAATGACCCGTGATTTTGCTTTTCGGGAAATATGAGATGCATAACAAAGAAATAAAAGCATTTTCTTCTACCAAGAGGTGGAAATGATTGCAAAACGATACGTAAATCTGAGGAAGACTTAATGTAAGTAGAAATAGCACACCAGTTTAGGGCAGCTATCGTAAGCTTATGGCGAGGAAGTATTCAAAAGTGACACTTAATTATCTTATCACCTTGCACATTCACAAGTCTTTTTTTTTTTTCTCGCTCGAGTGTGTTTAAATGTGCGCGAGAACCTGTGGGTGCCAACAGTGTGTGAGCTTGGATAGTTATTCCTCACGTCAGCACCTTTGTCAAACATTTTCACTTCTTTGTCATCAGTTTGCAATCACTCAGTTAACACAGTTATTCAGACTATAATTTGTGCCGCACTCCCTCTATAATAATAATAATAAATAAAAAAAATAAAATAATGTAAATCTTTAAACATAATGCAACAACACAAACAGGACTGAAAATGGTTGAATGGTCGTGGCAAATGATTATATTCCATTAATAAAACTAGCCTTTATTTTGTTGTTTGTTATTTTGTTTATGTTAGTCTTTTAGTTTTTTTGTTTTTTTTCCTCAAGAATACCCAGAAACATTACAAACCACACAAAATTGGTTTCTTTTGCATTTATCATGACTAGGCGGCTAGACAGAAACAATTTCATCGCAGTACCGGAGATGGAACATTTAACACTTCAGTTACTTAATCAGAAAACACATTGCTGAAACAGTATCATGTGAATTCTGAAGAAGTGGATTTAAGCAATGCAGTATATTACATTTATTTAGATGTTGTTATAGTATTTTTTAATATTGAGTCTTCATAAAACTCTTTACTTGGCTCAGGTATTTTAGAAGATAGGTTAAAAATTATTATTGCAAGCAACTTTACAGACTTGAGGAAATATGACATAAACAACAGTATTGGCACCATTTCAGGTGGGGTTTTCCATCTTGCTAATAATCTCCTTGAAAGCTAATCCTTACATTGCTACACGTCTTTGTAAATTCTTGCAGAAAACGTACACTAAAAGTTCAAGCATGGTTGGGTGTGGGTGTTATGCAGAAATTTGCAGATGCAGTAATTTCCATGTGAAAAAAAAAAAAAAGTGAAGTTGAAGGCAGAACAGTTGTACTGTATTTGATTTAACTGCAATAGATTCCACAGATGTACTAATGTTGGTTGTTTTTTAAATAAAAAATAACCAACACTGAGAACTGAATCAGTTTTTCTAGTAAAGGAAGTTCTTTAACGAAACGTATTGCATAATTTCTTGGTTCCTTCTTAAAAACTCTGTGTTGCTTAGTGTCTGCACTTGGCTTCTCTTTTCTATAATTGTTACCACATTTAAGTCTCACCCCAGAGCCACCTTCATAGTCTAACTTAAAGTATCCTCAGCTTGTTGCGTTCTGTTTATCTTGGTTTATGTGACACTGATGTTCAGTATCTCATTATGTAAAAGGCGAACAATAGGAACTGGCTCGTCAGCTTTCCTGTGGAAGCCTCCTAGTCGCTGCTCCAGCATCAACAGCCTGGTCAGCAGCTATTCACACTCACAGGTACATGAATAATGTTATTCACACTCTGTGTAGATCTCAAAAAATGTGACTGATGTTTGCAGCACCTGACCAGAACTCTATTTCCATTCACTGACCAGGCACAGGAGTTTCTCCCTATCCCGGACCTGAGTCACAGTCTCCTTGGTGATCTGGGAGAACTGGGGGAACCATCTTCTAGCAGCATTGCAGAGAATCTCCGAGTTGAGCTCGACCAGTCAGAGCTCAGACAGCGGGAGCTTCTGGCACGGGTTCAGGAGTTAGGCAAAGAGGCTGCTGAGCTGAAAGATGTCGTTAAAGACCTTCAAGGCCAGTTATCAGACCAGAAGTCTCATAATTTAGCATCTACAGAGGCCCAAAGTAACCAAGAAGCTGCTAATGAAGAGAGAATAAATCACCATCAGCCCTGTTGGGAATCAGTAAACTCTGAACTACAAGACAGACTTACAGCTGCTGAGAACAAAAATATGGAGCTTCTTTCTAAGTTGGATGAAGCTCTTAAAGAAAAGGGGCAACAAACTGCTAGCTATTGCGACTCTGCCTGGAAAATCCAGGAGCTCCTGGATAAGCTCAAGACTGCAGAGGAGGAGAGGTTGGAGGCAAAGCGAGAGGCTGACGACAGGGCCAGACACAATGAACGTCTGTCGCAGGAGCTGAAACTGAGGGAAGAAGAGTTGAGGAACAGCGAGGAGAAGCTAGCTGAAGTAAAAGCTGGAGCCAATGATGAACGGGAAGACGCGCTGGCACGGCTGGAGGAACTCCAAAGTGCTGTCAGTAGAATTCAGGGGGCGTTGACTTTAAAAGAAAAGGAGACAGGGAACCTCAGAGCCCAACTTCACGATCTGCAAGCTTCACTGGAGTGTAGGGAGCGACAGGCAGAGGAACTGAGGAAAAGGCTGCAGGAAGAGAGGGAGGAGATAGAGCAGCAATGCAGCATGAGTAGTAACCACAATGAGGAACTGGAGAGCCTGATCTTGGATTTAAGAATAACTCTGAGAAACAGAGAGAAAGAGCTAGCTACTAGTTCAGAAAGAATTAAACATTTAGCGGAGCAGTTGGAGAAGGTAAATGTTGAGAAGGACACTCTGAGCTCTCGACTTAACGATAATGAAGTCATGTCCCGCAAAGAAAAGGAGAACACAGAGGAGTACAAAACCCAGTGCAGAAATCTCATGGAAATAAACACAAAGCTACTCCAAACAGTTCAGAAGAATGAGACAAGCATTACAGAGCTGACCGGGAGCAGGGCCGCCTTGTTAGACCAGTTAGCTTCCTTGAGGGCCTCTGAGAACCACTTAAAAGGTAGATTAGAAGCTGCTAATATGTGTGTAGAAGACAGAGAGAAGAAGCTTTTAGATGAAAACCTGCATTTGGAGGAGATTGCCCAGAAGGTGATTGTCCAGAAGGAAGAATTAGATGCTCTTTCAAAGAAGCTAGAACATGAGAACAGGGAGCTTCTAGATGTTCAGTCCTCACTGAAGAAACAGTTAGCCACAAGTCAACAGGAAGTGGACTTACTCACTGCCAAAGCTGAAAAGTTGGACAAGAACCTCACGGTGTCCCAAAGAAGCCAAGCAGAGTTACTTGAGAAGCTCCAGGAAACTGAAGCTAAGCTGAGAGACCAGACTGTAAAATGTGGTCTCCTGCAGACTCGAGCTGAGGAGCTGGAGAGCAGCACCGGAGAGCTGCACCATGAAAAGGGAGCTGCAGAGAGCAATGAAAAAATGCAGAAGCTTCACAACGAGCATCAGGCTTCCTCAGTGGAGACAAAAGAGGGCCCATTCAGGCTGGTTATAGCTGAGGCACAACTGGAGCTCAACCAAAGGGAGGTAACCAGGATCCGTGAAGAGGTGGTGGAGCTCAGGGCTCAGCTCCTGGCAGGGAGTGAGGAGAGGATGAAGGTTCAGGCACTGCAGGAGGTGACGGAGGCCTCCAGAGAGGACCTCCGCGTTTTGGCAGATCAACTCAAGGCCCAAGTAGAGGAGCTTAACCGCCGTCATGTGGATGAGATACTTCGTTCTCGGGAGCGTGAGGAGTCTCTTATCCGCGAGCGTGACGGTGAGGCACAGGCTCGAGCAGGTCTGGCTGCAGAGGTGACAGCTTCCAGAGAGCAGCTAGATAAACTTAAGCTGCGTTACGAGGCCTTGTGTCTGGAGAACAGTGAATCACGGGAGGCCCTTCACAGAGCCAACACTGAGACGGCAGAACTAGGTGTGCACGTGTGCATGCTGACCGCTGAGAATGAGGAGGCTCGTCTGCGCTGGGAGGGCCTGTCAACGAGGCTGCAGGAGCTGGAGGAGGAGGCCACTCAGGAGGCAGAGAGGCTGAACACCTGCATGGAGCAGCTACGTCAGGAGAACCAGGAACTCCACAGTCAGCTCCAAAACAGTGAGGTTCTGTTGGCATCCAAGCAGAACCTGCAGACAGAGCTGAGTAAGGCGCAACAAGAGGCTGAAGCTGTGCAGGAGACGAGCCAGGAGGAGATCCAGGCGCTCCGACTCCAGATCAGCAGCCAAACTTTGGCTAATGAAAACCAGCTCCAGGTCAGACATTAGCAAGCTGTGCTTCAGTGTGTTTACATGCACCTCATGTTACTGTTCTCTTTCTGCCACCGATATACGTATAAAGTGTCAAGTACACAAGAAATCTGCTTTCCATTGTCAGAGGAACCAGCTTTCTACAGCTTTCTTCTGGAGAACCACAATTTCTTTGTTATGTTCCCTATGTGGGAGCACACAAGTTTCTAATCCCTTTCCAAAGAGAGGAAGAAGTAACAGAGTGGTTGGATGAGAAGAAATACTATGTGAAGCAGCAGATGTATTCTCAACAGCAAAACAAAAGTTGTAACTACAGTAGTCTCACACACTCAAGTGTTGGTAAAATTTGCACATACAGACTGTGAGGAAAGTAGTCTCATTGCACTGCTGACACACAAAAAAATCTAAAGTCATGAAGCAGCATTTCTATCGCTACTGAAATAAATAAACTATGCTTTGAAATTAAGTATCCTGGGCTGCTCTCCAATTATTTAGCCTGGTTTCTCTGAGTGCCCTGTTTACGTCTCTGCATGTAAATGTACTGCTTGATTGTTTTATGTAGTTGTTCCCTAATGTAATGTCTCGATTCAAGTTATATTTTCGAAACCATTGGTGTAATAAATTTATGACTTCTGTTTTCATCTAGAGCGTAAATCAGGAGTTGAAGGAAGCGAAACTGCAGCTGGAGGTGGAGCAGGAGAAAGTTGTCGGCTTGGAGAACAATCTAAAATGGCTCCAGGTGAGAGGACAAACCTGCAGCTTAAAATGTTCTGTGCACTGTCATGGGCAGCCAGTCGATCAGGCATAACATTATGACCACCTTCCTAATAATGTGTAGGTCTCCCTTGTGCCTCCAAAACAGATGTGACTCATCAGAGAATGGACATGGTCCTTCTGAGGGTGTCCTGTGGTGTCGGGCAACAGAATGTTGTTAGTGGGGGCCTTTGGGTCCTATGGATTGAGGGGAGGGGCCTCTGTGGATCATCCCACAGATACTTGATCAGTTTGGGATCTAGTGAATTTGGAGGCCAGGTCAACACCTTGTGCTGTTCTTCATGTTTTTTTTAGTTGTTTTTGTGTGTGTGCCTGTGTCAGGCTGCATCCCGGTGAGGATGGCTGCTGCCATCAAGGAGTGTCATTGCTATGGGGTGGGGGTGCCTGGTCTGGTCTAGGTGGGTGCTACATGTCTAAGTAACATCCACATGAATGCCAGATCCACAAGTTTCCCAGCAGAACTCTGTATTCTCACGAGATGGTCAATTTATTTACTTAGTTATTTACTTCACCTGTCAGTGGTCAAAATGTTGTGCCTGATCGTGTATGTATAGATTGCTATTAAAACAACTTTGAATTCAATTGTAAGGAGGTTCTGTGGTCTAATTGGATCCAACTCTTATTTTGTGTCCTCAAACCTTGCCGAAAAAATGCCGAATGCAAAGCCAAAGCTAACAGGAGTGGTTTGAAAAAAACAACAACAATAAGTTATTGTACTGGAGTGGCCAAGTTCAGTTCCAGTCACAAATTTGTGGCTTGTTGTCCCCATTTAACTTTATAGAACTTGAGCCAATTTGCTGCTAAAGAATAATTGAGTGACCAGATGTGCAAACTGATGAAGACTATTAAACTGTAGTTGCTGCTGAAAGCTTAATTTACTAAATACTGACGGAGGGGTTGAATACTTGTAGAGTATTTAGTATTTTTAAGTAACTTGGGTCACTTTATAGAGATTTGATATTATAGGCACTTCAGTTGATAAGAATCATGAAGGCCACATCAACTCTTCTTTGGAAGTAGAATTGAAATTGTGGTTGGTGTAGCTGATGTAGTGACATTGCTGTTTGTCCACAGTGGTTCCAGGGAGGGGAAATGAAACTTGTTAACTGTTTGACAGAGGCAACGCTGCAAAAACCAACAGAAGACGATTCTGTGACTAAATGCATGTAGAAGACGTGCCTTTCTGTCTGCATATGCATGCCTGGGATTGATAAATGAAAACACGTATTCCAGTCGTGTGTATTGGCAATTGAAGTAATCATAATGTTATGGTCACAAGCATGATTTACAAAGAAGCAGAAATAATGTGTTGCTTTGCTGTGCTGATCACAGGCTGAAAATCAGAGACATTGCCAACAGATTGAGGAGAAAAACATCCAGATGGCTGAATCTAAAAATCTCATCCAGCAGAAAGAAGACGAGATAATCCATCTGAAAGGGAATTTATCAAGGTGAGATACTGTATTCATAATCACACACACCAGACCAAATTAAAGCTCTGTGATGAAATGTTTTAATCTGTGTGTTTAGATCGGAGTAATTTTTTTTTATTCTGCTTTAGGTCTGTTCTTGTTGATTTTTTTTAAAATTCTCACCTAAAAATAATATTTGCACGGAAACAATCAAAGCTACCTGAGATTCTCCGTGTTGTTTTGAACATATCGAATGAATGAGATTCTGTATCCACGTTTGCAGGTCTGAAGAGGGGCTAGCAGCAGCTCGGCAGGCCTGTCAGGAGATGGCTGACAACCTGCGGAGAGTGACACAAGATAAACAGAGCTTCGATCTTAAGGCAGCTGCTGAACTTGATGATCTTTACCGTACCAAAATCAATTTGGAGGAAAGGCTTGTGGAGCTCATCAGGTATAAACCTCCTTTCTATTTCAATTTGTGGACTACCGGTTAGAGAAGCAGACTAACCCCTGCAAATGCTCTCAGGGGGCCTCAACGGTGGCTGCCCACTGCTCCAAGTTTGCTCAAATAAGGGATCACAATTTTAAATTGATTTTATTTTCAGATGTCTATTCAAAGTTATTTGTGTTGCACTGCTTTTGTAATTTTTTTGTTATATTCTGCAAGGTGTTCTTGTGAAATCTTTACAAACAGTTGCTTGTGATCTCTGCAGAGAGAAAGACGCACTGTGGCAGAAGTCAGACGCTCTGGAGTTTGAGCAGAAACTGCGAGATGAGGAGACGGAGAGAGACGTCAACTACTGTCTGGGCTGTCACACTCAGTTCAGCTGGTGGCTTCGCAAATACAACTGCAGGTCGGACGATCCTCTGTGCAATGAGATGCAATAATCAGTTGCACAACCAGTAGAACCACAGCAGTGCAATAAAAATAAAAGCAGATTTAAGTCCATGTTTCAGATGTCAGGTGGGACAGTTGTGCAACACAGCACTTTGTTTTGCAAAAGGCTGTCACTGTGCAAAACATACTGTATGTCCAAGGTAAATGACTTCAGGACTGAAGTTAAACCGACCCATCTAATTGGTGGAGGTAAACGAAATTAAAAGTCAGAGGAATAGTATCACTGACCTTTTATTTCTGTATTTCACTTCTCATTTAGATTTACAAGATGTATCTGACTAGTAAAGTAAAGACTATACATTACTAAAGAGAAATGTAAAGGATTACGGTCTATGCAAATGGGTTATACCTTTATTGGTTTACCGCTGCAGTACACAAAAGGCTTTTATACTTTGGCTTTTGTACTTTTGTGTACTTGATATGCAGCTATTGCCTGCGCATATCTCTTCTATGTCTTTAAAGGCAGCCATTATTCTGTCTGTAATCAAGTCTGTATTCTATAAAATCAAATTTCAGTTAAACTATTGAATTTATGAAAAAAAAAGATGTTTGAAACATTTACAAGAGTTGGTTTGAATATTTTGCAAGTTATTATTTACTCAGTGATAATAACGATGCACATGCTTACCAAGAGAACAGAGTAATATATTCCAATATTGACACTACAACAGTAATCAGCAAATATAACGTTTTAGTCTTCACTGGATGCTATTTTTTACATTTGCTTTTCACAGTCAGGCCCTTCTACACTTGCAGGCTGGGACTCATTGCCGCATAGCAGTAGTCATAGGACCATTAACTGCCCCAAGATTAAATGTCAGAAGTCAGATTTTTGTCACTGGCAATTTTGTGAATATTGTATTTTTTATGTTTTTTGTATATGTCGACATTTTACATTAAATAGCACTACTATTACTACTATCACTTACACACCGATGTATCTATCTCCCTTGTACTATTCTGCATTTCTAAGTAATACCCATTTTTACCCACACCATCTATCTCTGTCATGTTTTTTTTTTTCTTCTCCAGACTGTGTGGACGTCCCTTCTGCTACTATTGCTGCAGCAACACAGTGAGCACCCAGCAGGGTGGCAACAAGGAGCGCTGCTGTAGGGACTGTTACAACCAGCACAGTGCAGTGGTTGAGCGCCACCCACAGGAGGAAATCACTCACAGCACACCGGGGACACCTTTTAGTCGCCTTCTGCAGGCCGGCAGAGCTGTGACCAGTATTTCAGGTGACGCATCACACACACACACACTGTAGTATCAAGATCTAAGGTATTTGTACATTTGCTTCAGATCCAAGATGTGTTGGTATACTAGAATGTGAAATCTAGTAATTAACTTTCCAGGAGCAGATGAAAGCGAGAAGCTGGACGACGGTGTTTTTGACATTATCACAGAGGACGAAGTGAGTGGGGTCTACGACAGTGACTCCCTCTCTTTTGCCACCGCCTGCTCTCCTGGACACGGACAGCAGGGGGCAGCACAACTGTAAGTATCGCACATGCAGCCCCCAAAACCGACTGCCGTAGACATTACAAACCAAAACATGCTCGATAAATGCCAATCAATGGAGTTAATCCATAAACAGTCAAAAGCATCTGTTCCAGTTTAACTCTGTAGAATATCCACAGTCTCAACAGAGGAAACATAAATGCTGGGCATCATTAAAAAGATAAATGAAGGTTAAATCAAGAAAATCATATTTTTATCATTATTAGTGTTTAAGATATATGTTTGGGGGATATCTGTTTTTACATACAATATGTACTCTAGTAACATATGTACACATCTGTCCTCCGGTCATAAATGTTTTTATTGGATGTATACTCCAGACAGTTTTTCACTGATTCTGAAAAAATATTCAACACTACTATTTTTTTTTTGTTACAGTGGCTGTAATCAGTTTTTTATCACATGTATCTAATAAAATTTATCAGTTATCCCTAAATTGATAGTCAGTAAATTATGTGTAAATGTAAAATGTCTTCCATTCTGATTAGAAACAGCAGTGCCAGTGCAGGAGACCTCACATCGGAGGATACGGAGGACTTCAGTGCTGCAGTACAGGATGCAGAGATCTGCCTGCTGAAGTCTGGAGAACTCACGTGAGTATCTTGGAATACACTTGAGAAAGGTTACGAGAGGCTTTTAACTTTCATGGGAAGTTCCTCCTTTACTTTCGCGGTGACAGGTTTGTGCTAATTCCCAAAGAGAGAAGTGAAAACTGAAAGTGTTACATGTGGCAGGCCAAGGCAGCTTCTCTAACTGGTAAATGTTGCAGAAGCTCTGTTTTTGCTTCATGTAACAGAGTTGTTACATAGAGTATGGGGCAATTTTCCATACTCTATGTTTATGACTCGTGGTACTATTTTTGTCAGTCATGACCTTTGAGAACAACCCCCTTAAATAAAACTGATTGCAAAGTGTAATCAACAGTTACTGTCTGGAAGCCTGTGAACTCCCCCAATTTTACACATCAGAGACTCTTTTAAGCAGAACGACGTCACTTGTGGAAAAATCATATAAAGCCTTTTGTGCCTCCAGAGGAAGCAGCATGAAATCTTTCATTGAGTCAGTGTCAGTTGGGGCTGAAGTTTGAAAATGAAAGCAATCTGGAGTGTGGAGAGAGGAAGGAGTGATCTGTGAGCTGCAGACTTCTGCTGCCTGCTCCTCGTCTCTGCCTCAGGCTTTCAATTCAAGGCTGCAAGCTGAGCTACAGTAATGATTATTTTCATCATCAGTGAATCTAACGTTTAGATCCATCATTTGCTATGATAAGAAGATGATTAAATACTCTGATCATGATTTTCCAGATCCCAGAGTAAGCTCATCAGGTTGCTCATCAGACTAGCAACCCAAAACCCAAAGATTCAGTTGAAATTAAATAGAAATGTAGCAGCAAGCCAGGATGTTCGGAGAAATGTCTGGTTCTTTGTAACATAATTAACTGAATACTTATAGATGTTGGACTAGCATTTGGAAAAAACAAAGGACTTTCTAACTAAAACAATGATATTTTAATCTATAATAAAAAACATGTGTTAGTTGCAGAGCTGCGGTATTGTGACGTGTCTTCATTAATTCCCTGTGCTATAGGCTCTCAGTCCACTTCACGGTGGATGACATCTCAGGGTTCGGGGACACTTCCCAAGAGCTCTTCATCAAGTCCAGCTGTTACAGCACCATCCCCATCACCATGAACAGTTCTGGTCCCACCGTCTCCTGGACTTTCACCTCTGAACCAAAGAGCATCTCCTTCAGTGTGGTCTACAGGGAGAGCGCAGAGACTCCGCTGGAGCAGGCCAAGGTGAGACGCCAGCATGTGTATGAACATGGAGTCATTGAAACAAACATGTAGAGCTGGATGCAGTTCCAAGTTGGCAAAATACCTGACTGAAAGTGATTGACTGGTTGAACATGATGGGCCGCACCTGTAACCAAACCATTTTTATAAGAACAAAACCAAATGGCCAAATGAAAACAATGAAGTTGTTCATAGTGATGAACCTTTAGATAATTATCCAGATCTGAATAGAGACCGAAGAACTGCTGAAGAGAGTGGACACAAGTATGACTCCATGATTATGTGATAATACGCGTCCACTTACGTCAGGAGGTTAAAAAAGAAGAAAAAAGTGCCCACTGAAATCAACAACTGTGAAAAGATTCAGGGATTCAGGTCCCTCTAATAAATATTTATCTACAATCCATCATGTCTTAAGACCGTACACCAATCCAGCAATCCTAACATAGTGTAGGTTTCCCCTGTGCCTCCAAAACAGTTGTGACTCATCAGAGAATGGACATGGGCCTTCTGAGGGTGTCCTGTGGTGTCTGGCAACAGAATGTTGTTAGTGGGGGCCTTTGGTTCCTATGGGTTGAGGGGAGGGGCCTCTGAGGATCAGGCTTGTTTCAGTGCATCCCACAGATACTTGATCAGTTTGGGATCTAATGAATTGTGCCATTAAATTGAGTTGTGTCAGGCTGCATCCTGCTGGGGATGGCTGCTGCCATCAAGGAGTGTCATTGCTATGGGGACGGGGTGCCTGGTCTGGTCTAGGTGGGTGCTACATGTCTAAGTAACATCCGTATGAATGCCAGGTCCAAAAGTTTCCCAGCAGAACATTGAATTGTCACAAGACGGTCAATGTTATTTAATTCAACTGTCAGTGGTTTTAATGTTGCGGCTGATCGGTGTAAGCTTCACTGTATTCTGTATTCACTGTATTTTGGTGATGTTTCCAGAATAATAAAGTATTTTCCGACTGCTTTTGCTTTTACAACTGTAGCACAGCGCCCTTCAGCATGAAGCAAACACTGTGAGTGAGGGTGAGGTTAACGGATGTCACAAAGCAGTGGTGAAAGTCCCGCACACGTTCATCACAGCAGTCTTAGATTCAATAAGCAGATGCAGAGCTGGATTCAGATATGAGTACACCTGCCTCTTGTTGTAACTCTCTCGCTCTTTCAGATCTGCACCTAATGTTTACCGAAATGTTTCTCTACCGTAACTACAAATGCAGGTTTTGATCCCACTGACCCGCTGTAACTCCCACAAGGAGACAATACAAGGCGAACTGAAGGTCAGAAACCCTGGAGAGTACACGCTCATCTTTGACAACTCCTTCTCCAGGTTAGCCACTGTGCGTGCTCTTATTCAGCATCTCTCTAAACAAAATAAAAGTTGCAGTGATAATTCTCTGTCTTTCTTCTCTCTGGTCAGGTTCATCTCGAAGAAAGTGCTGTACCATCTGAGTCTGGACAAACCTGTGGTCTACGATGGATCTGACCCGCTCTGAATGGGACAGAAGGAGTCCAAACAGGTGTAAAACTGACAATTGAAAACTGTTCAGGCTGCTAAAGCTCATCTGCATCGTTTTGAAGCAAATGGGTCGGAATCTTCTGACGTCAAGGAACCTCAAGTAAAGGTTGTGGCATTTAGAAACGCCACTTTTGGGTTTCTACTCGCTCGTGATGTGTTAACCATGAATTGAAATGTAGTCGCGATAAGGCTGACCAGAGGTGGATAATATGAAGGAAAACAATGTTACACTACTGAATGTGAGCATGCACTACCTTTTTATAAAAAAAAAAAAAGTTAAGGAAAAGCATTAATGGGTCATTATGAACCGAGCTGCAGGTTGTTGCGTTTTTTTAATGTGTGTGCACATACAGTACAGGTGTGTAAGCACGTACAAATCTAGCGTGTGTGGATTCAGAGGAGTAAAAGCTGCGTTTATGGTTTACCCCAGTGTTGAATTTTGTTTTGTTTTTTTATTGGACTCTTCTCGTAAAGTTAGACTTCTCCTAACGCGGGAATAATACTGCCTTCAGATGAAACTCATGAGCTCGTGGTAGACATGGGAAGTTGTTCATACTCCCATAAGACCACCACAGCTGCTGGGCAACCGAAGCTAACCGTTACTAACTTAGCGTAGTACGTGAAAGGTTGAGTTGATTAGAAGTATCAACATTTTCCTCAGACATATAAAATTATACTAAGCTACTGTAAATTAACTTAACCCTCAGGCATCAGTTTAATTCACTACCCTCTTGAGTCATTAAGGACAAAAATGCCCACGTCCAAAAAACTGCTATAAAACTTAACTGATTACTGTTTTTCTGCATAAATCTCTTAAACCACTTCAGCACTTTGCAAAACTACCAAACAAATCCATCATTTTGACCATTTCTACCCTTTAAATGCAGGTTTGATTATTTAAAGACACTGTTGTTTTTTACGAAAAAAATAAAATAATACAGAAAATTTGTTATTTTCCATAAAAACGTTGGGAAACTGGGGCATTTTTTTTTTTTTCAAATCAGTCTCGGATATGACCAAGATTAGTTGTTGTTTTTTTTTTTGATGTGAACATTTTTATCCTTAATGACTTAAGAGGGTAGTAAATGTGTTTCTCTGTGGTCTGTTGACTTAGTGGAATGTTTTTGTTTTTTTTTTGATTTTCAAACTTTGTGTAGAGAGTGACTTTCGTACAAAAAACTGTGCCACATGCACTAACACAGCCAAACTGATGGCCAAGTGAAGAGGAACAATTTGCCCGGATGGACAAAAATGTCCCTAATGATGCCTGAGGGTCAACACTTAACCAAACACTTCTGAAAACATCGTCTTAACTAATTCTAACCTTATCGAAAACTTCCACTTCAAAGGTTGTGAGAACCACAAGAGGATGCTGTTCCTATAGTTGAATGTGAGCATGTTAATCATGTCACTGTTTGAAGGCAGCAGAACATCCTCTCTGCACAGTTACAGAAGTACGTTTCGTTTATTTGCGAGAACACTGTTGCTAGGTAACTGTTGCCGTGTAAAAACCAGAGAGGCTAACAGTGTAGCATGCTAACGACTGGGTAGTTTGATATAAGACATGGCAAAGGCGTAATAAAAGCATGAGGCCATTGGATATGTCAAGATTTTCCCCAGACATATTATTAAATTACAAAGAAAACTTGTCATGTGCGAGTCACAACTCGTTTAACTCGAACTTTAGCGGAAATTTCCACTCACTTGTGTTGTGAACATCACAGCGGGGAGGCTGTTTGTATGGACTCTTCTTTTGAACACAACACATTTGAAGGCAGCATGTGTGTACTCAAATAAATTTACTAGAAAAGCAAATGAGAAAATGTTTACGGATAAAAGAACCATGAAGGAATGTCTGATGTAGCAGAACAGACTGAGATACAAAAATAATCTGAAGATACGACACAGTTCCCGACAGTCCCGGAGATATACTGCTGTATAAAAGGTCAAACAACACTCCTACTGCTGACAAACAAAGCTGGTAAAATATGACAGGGAAAGTGAAATTAATCACAATCATTCCCATGTTACCTAAAGTAGAAAGCTCTAATTTAACTTTATCACTGACTTAAACCTACTATTAACAAACCCTTTAACTGACACTTTTATTTAGCCTTTATTAATGTCCTAAACACGTACAATGAGTTCATACTCGTTTTACATATCCTTATAACTGTTGCCTTTTCAGACGTCACAAATGAGAAGAAATTAATTGCCGCAGTGCAATCATGACAACTAGAGTAAACAGGACTTCTGCGAAAGCTGCAGTTCCGACACGGCATTTAGTTTTAGTTCCTTTCAGCTGACAGGCTTTAACTCAGTGCGTTGTTCCTGACGTTCGCGTGTGACGACAAAGGAGAATGTGGCCACTTTATTTTCTATGCATGCAAACACTAAGAATGTGCGCAGGCTTCCCCGGCTTTACCCCGAGGGGTGTAAAGAGGAAGCACATATCATGACGTAAGTTTCAGTGCTTTAAATATTTAGTTTTTTTCCAGTGTCATTTGAACTGTCACTCCTTGGTTTTACAATAAATTGGATTAATATATGATATATACGTGAATGGGTTAGATGAAGGAATACTTGTTTTGGGAAAATAATATTTTTTATTTGTAGAAAGATTTTCAGGATGTAGAGAGTTTGTTTTTTTCATGCTGTGTGTAATCCTCTGGATACGTTGTTTGGGGTGTGATTGTGTTGTCAACTGAAATGTGCACAATATGCAGCGTGTCAAACGGGAAAAAAAATAATAATCTTAGCCTTTAAATTAAAAAAAATATATATCACTTTTATACTTGAAGTTTTTTTCTATATGGACCCTTAATTAAAAGGGTTTAATGATGAAATTAAGCTTTTGATCAATAATCCTCAATAATTCAGATTCACTTTGACATTTTTCAGTTTACAAGATATCTTCCAGCATTTTAAAACCATCTTCTAACTTACTTTGTGAACAGAAATGACACGACGAGGATCATTACACTTTTTATACACATCGGAGTAAGAAGAGTCATGTCCTGCCAAATATATTGGGTCAAAATGCAATTGTCTGTTTTACCGTTCTGAAATGGGAGTATCTATGTAAAGATCTTTCAACATGACTTGCTGTACAACGCACTTTTGAAAAGGCTTTTTGTCAGTGTCTCATGAGCCTTTGTGCCAGTTGATGAATGGTTTTCTTTTCCTTTGTATGTTGCAGGGGTGTGATTGTAGATGTTTACAGCTTGGAGGGAAGCTTTAAACCCCCTGACTTAACCTGTAAATGACTGTTGACAATGTTTTATGAACATATCATTTTCATTCTGAATATTTATAGCACATTATAGAAATTATGGATTAATAAATAAGGGTTGTGTGATAAATCTGTGATTGCTGGTCAATTTATTCTGAAATACATATGGTACTTTTGCTTCTCGCTGGATCTTTTAAGCCAAGGTAGCAGCTTGGTCCCTGTGTCTTTACTTCCAGACATAATTGGCTCACCAACTACTGAAACTTGATTTCTTTGCCTTAAATATTTATGATTCCCAGACGAGGAATTTGGCTGACTTTGGTGGACCTTTTTGACTTTATGAGATTTGACCCCGTGACCTCATGGTCCCAAGATCTGCTCCTCTTCCACAGCTCTCCATAAGGGTCCTAAACCTTGACGCTTGAGGGATTCAACCTGTCTCGTTCAAGACATAAATCATTATTTCGAGTGTTATATAGCTTCGGGTGAACTTACCTCAAGCGAGGTGAGCTGGGGTGCTGGGAAGACGGGTGAGGAAAAAGGGGGAGTTGGCCGCTTTGCCGCGTTAGCCGGCTGCTAGCACCTCGGATAGCGATTAGCCTAGCTCGTGGTAGAGTTGAGTGGGCGGGTTTCAACCAGGTTTCAACAGCCAGGCTGCTTTAGGTCCACCCCAACACGACGCCCATGCCCATATTTGCAGCTCTTTGCAGTCTCTCCATTTATTTATCTATATGTTTTGCAATGTGGGCTTATGTGTATTTATAAAAAAATTGTGTAGAAGGGGGCTTGGTTAGCATGACACTCATATTCTGTTGCTTCTTTGAGAGTGAATACGTTACATCCTCTACCTGACACAGGTTACATCTTGTTATTTTAAGAATTATTTGTGTGCGTGTTTTTCATTTGTTTTTTTGTTTTTTGTTTTTTTTTTAGCTTTCACGTGTATCGTGTGTGTTCACAAGGTATTCTTCCTGGAAGGTGTCCGTCTGAGAGATAGTGTTTATGTCGCAGAGGCCGTTCTGTTTCTCAAGGTTAACGATCTCATTGTAAATCATGTCACATCTGCTTCCTTCCCTCCTTCCCTCCTCCTCTTCCTCCTCCTCCCTCTCCCTCTCTCCTGCTTTCCTCTCCTCCTGCCGCCTTCGCTGAATCTGTGATTTGCACTGTGGCTGTGCACACGTATGAATTTGTGTGCGCGTCGGGGGCGGCTGCTTATAAAAAAGCCATGTGTACGTGTGTTGAATGCTAATGCAGCACAGGATGCACTCGCATACCTGCACTCAGTTCACAGATGGGTGCATTCATTCACTAGAAGTATGCCAAGCACATGAATGTATTAAATATATTTTTTATAAGGCACTCTTCACCTTGAGCGGTAATAACTTCCCACTCACACCTTTTATATGTGAGAAAACTCTTTTTCCAACCAGCTCGGTCTTGGATATTGCAGGTCTGCGGGTTACACAGTAGTCTGTGCTTCTTCGGAAACCTGCGTGGTTCAACTTCCTTCTTCCAGTAAAACAAAACAAACTAACAAAGCGAAAATAAGGAAACACTTTCGTTGTCTTTAATTATTCTCCCGTACGTAGTATTTCCAAAGAGCGTGCGCCGTATGAGACACGTTGCGTTTGTCTGTGCTACCTGGAAAGTGTCTCAAATCATTTGCCTTAAGTGCTCTTGTGTGAAGCGATGAGCTCTGTGTAGTTTAACCTCTTGCACTGATTAAAATGTGTGTCAGCACTTAAAAGAGACGGAGCGAAATAAATACAACTAAAAAAAGGTGATTAAGAATCAACAAGAACACTTAGGTCCCCTTTAAAAACAAAGGGTACATGGTAAAAGGATTCACTTCAAAATAGTATTTGTTGGAAAAGCACCAGTGACGAGTAGATAAATAGATAAATGCACTTCAGAAAACTCCAGTTAATCTATTGTCACTTTTCATTCATGAAAATAGTAAATGTGCATCCCTGTATAAACTATTGTTTTGCATAAGAATGTAGTACCTAAAAATCTGCTGTTTAAAATGTAATGTTAAGAATTAAAGTGTGTGTGTAAAATGTGTAATTTGTCAAACAGTATAAGAATAGAATATGGTATAAAAGTTATTAAGTAGACCGGGAATGATGTCAATCAAAGCAAGGCATATAGCCGTTGTAGCGTTTAACTGTGGATTCGGGAGGCAAAAGTTACCTTCAAGTCCTCTATTAAAACCCTGACTTTCTTCTCTTTTATGAACTGTTTCAAAACGTTTTGTTGTTTTTTTTAATCGATAAAAAAAAAAGTCAACTCACTCAAGGAGTATTCCTTGGATCTTGCAGCGAGGTCTCACAAAAAAGGCGCTGCTGCTTATGCAGAGATGCAATAATGAGGCAGTATTCTTGTATAATGACACTGTCTAAAAAAAAAAAAAATGAATTTGATAGTGCCATCCTCAAAACAGGGCCCATTTAGAACCTTTAAAGTTGCCGTAGCGCTTTAATGGTGGGTTTAAGATAAGATAAGATAAAATAAGATAAGATATGATTTATCCCCCTGGGAAAATTAAGGTGTTACTGCAGCAGTGCAAAGTACGAAAAATAGAATAAGATAAGACCAGAGAAACTATATAAAAGTAAATATGTTGAAGGTACAAAACAATGTACATATTGCATCAGGTTTAAATTAGCTAACCAACTATTACTACTAATACTAATAACTAGAGTTTTTTATCGGTCGGCACAGTGGCGAGGTGGTTAGCACTGATGCCTCACAGCAAAAAGGTCCTGTGTTCAAATCCATGGGCCGACTGGGCCTTTCTGTGTGGAGTTTACATGTTCTCCCTGTGTCTGTGTGGGTTCTCTCCGGGTACTCCAGCTTCCTCCCACCGTCCAAAGACATGCTTGTTAGGTTAATTGGTGATTCTAGATTGGCCGTAGGTGTGCAGGTGAGTGTGAATGGTTGTCTGTCTCTCTGTTTTAGCCCTGCGATGGACTGGAGACCTGTGTGTACCCCGCCTCTTGCCCGATGACAGCTGGGATAGGCTCCGGCACCCCAGAGACCATTAACAGGACGAGCAGTTACAGAAGATGAATGAATAGAGTTCTTTATCTTTATTTGAGTGTTGGGTACTTGGGGTATTCTTGTTTATATTTTTTATATTTTCTACATGTATGTCCAACAGTGCTGCGTGTGATGGAGATGTTAGTTTCCCTGCGGGAACCTTCCAAAGGGATTAATAAAGTCATCTGTCTATCTATCTAGAGTTGGTGGAAAACCAACTCATGTTAATGGAAGACTGAAGTGGTGAATGTCATGAATAAAGACAAACTTGCTCGCGAGACCCAAGTATTCCAACAAAATGACATGAGTATGGATACTGCACTTGCAAAAAAAAAAAAGCAAGACAGCAAAACAAGCCTGCCACTTGTCGTGACACTGAGTTCGTCTTCGCCCACTTCACCCGTGGCGTCGGATAAACTGGCACACTCGTGTGCATGTTGAGGTTTCGTACCAGTGTGGAGAAGTGTTAAAAAAAAAAAAACTGAGCATTTCTTCCACAACGCCTATTATACGAGCATTACTAGGATCTTTAGAGACTGGAAAACAGAGACTTGCAGATAAGCAGCTTGTAGAGTTTGTGGACTTGCATAGAAAGTAGCTCATCAGCTTATCAGAAATTGAGCTACCCTTCTCTCTAGAAACAGAAAGAAAAAGGAACTATATTTAAAAGGATGTGTGACTTCTTCTTGCTGTATAAATTAATGTATATTACAGTAGACAGCAGCATCTCCAAATCACTGCAAAAAAAAAAAAGTCTTAGACAACCCACTGTCCATAGTGAGACTCCTGTTTTGAGAGCTCTCACCCTCTATTAAAGCCTTCCTTTCAGACACCCTAACATAATCTGCACCTGCGTGACACTGCATTATCATAACTGAATAAAGATGGGTCTGGGTGTGCTGGCAGCCTCTCCGCGTGCAGAGAGCACAGAGCTGATATGAACTTGCCACAGTGTGTCCCTGCAGTCTATGCATGCTATGGTCTGTGTGCGTGATGTTACCGGCACAGATAACGCTGGTGTGTGCCTCTGAGTGTACCTCCATCTGTTCGCTCTCTCTCTCTCTCTCTCTCTGTGTGTGTGTGTGTGTGTGTGTGTGTGTTTCTTCTCTCAACAATTTCTCTCCTCAGGCTTTGCAGCCCCCCTGCAGCGGTAATGGTAGGTCATATCGCCCCCTCTCAGACAGTTTGCTTCTGTCAAACATAGTTTCACCCAAACGCTTTTAGCTCCTGCTGCACTGGGACCTTCCATCACAAGCTGCAGACCTGTCAAGCGCTTTTCCCACTCAGCAGCAGTTCTTGTTTCCACTGCTGGAATCTCCTCTTTATAAGTGTTATTAGTATTTTAATGTCTGCTTCTTCTGTTTTCTTCTGATTCATCTTATTGCTTTATGCTTCTACTGTTCATAATACATAAAATATACATATGCAAACAAACAAGATCTTGCTTCCTTTCTTACACCTTAATCTTTTAGTCAACCTAACTGTACGGATAAGGGACAAACTTTGAAGACGTACACGGAAAATTTAATTACGTTAAAGTCCTGCATTCAAAATGGTACTTACAGCATGCAAAAAAAAAAAAATAGTATTGTCATTGAAGAACACTTCTGGTAGAAAGTTACGTAGGAAGATTGACACCACTGTCATGTATGTGGACTAAATAGCAGCTCAGCTTAGCAGAAGCAATCCTAGATCACTAGATCACTCCAAAGGTAGTAAAATCTACCTACTAGTACACTGTTTTTTTTGTTAAATCTGCACAACAATATAAAGTCAGCATTATGCTTGGGCTTTTTTATGCAGAGCTTACGTCATAGTGGGCTATGTCAGTGTGTAAGCATCGTTCCGTAGTAATGCCGCTACAACGCCATTCGACAGCTAGTCGGCTATGACCGTCTCATGGTGGAGCTGGAGCTGATGAATGCTGATCAACAGTTATTTTAACTGAAATCACTGCAGCACGGACAATAAAGATTTCTGGCAGATGGTCTGTAGGAGGCTGAAGGAGGGAACATTTTCTGTGTTTGGCCGCTGAGAGACGTAAACGTGGAAACGAGGCGTAGTCCACGGCACAGGGCCTGGAGAGGTGCAAGGCCATGAATCTGGCTTTAGTCAGAATGTTTTCTGATTGGCAGCAGAGAAGCGATGCATTAAAGTTTGGCCTGTAAACCTCTGAAATGTCTGTTTTATAATGTTTACTGCAAGCAAGAGAATAAGTCTTTTTATTTTAAATGCATCAAAAGTAAACGTACTCTGCAACTGATATTATCTATGATATGACTAGTTTGCTAATACTGATGTGTCAGTGTTTGAAGAACATTTTAATTTTACTGTTATAGTTACTCCTGAACTTGTAACTACACGGGCCACAGTTCACTCACCTAGATCCCCCGTCTTTGCCTGCTTCCCGGTTCACACTGCACCAGATCCCAGTGTCTGTTCCTGCAGGCGGTGGTGCGGCAAAGAGTTGCTCACCATCGAGAGTTAACTCCCAGAATAGACTCCAGGTGGTTACCCCCCCAGTTTCCCTCTTCTGGGCGGAGGTACTGGAGGTTTCCTGGAGATGGCCAGCTGGGCAGAATCTTAAACATCTTGATTGGCCTGGGGATGCCTCGGCATTCCCTCATGAGGAACTGGAATGAGTTGCTAGGTGGAAAGATGTGTGGAATACCACGCTGAGTTTTGCTACTGCAACTGGACTTAGGATTGATGAGTGGACGGGTGTCTAAAACAAAAGCAACTGGACTTGGAGTTGTCCCACCACCTGGATGAGTGGTCGTCTTTTATTGGCTTCATGACCTGGACGATTGAGAATGGATAGTTTAGACCAGTGGGTTTCCACCTCCTCCCGAAGGACCCGAGTTAGACCTGAGAGCTTCTGAAGGTTATATCTTGGCTTTTACCTAAAAAATATTGGATACTTCTACCTCTCTGTGTCTTTCGACAGTAACAAAGGTAAGAGAATATTAACGGGGAGATATCTCATTGTGAAATTGCACGCCACATGTCTAAAGTGGACCCAACTATTCAGAGCCTCACAAGCTGAATATCCAAAAATGCGAAAGAAAGGCAACTTGACTTGTAGTGTTCAAGTTGCTGGCTTCTCACAAGAGCTCATTTAATCACAGCTCACCATACGCTTCTAATCAAAATCCTGGCGAGGTAACTGCAGCTGTTAATGTAGTAGAGCTTAAAGTATGTATATTTCCTCAGACATGTAGTGAAAATATAAAGGTATATAAAATGGAAACACAAGAAATGGTTTAAATACTGATTAAGACTTCATCAAGCTGCATTTTCCCTGAAGTGGTCTCGCATTTTTTTTTCTTTTTTTTTTTTTTCAGAGCAGTGCAACCAGCTTCTACCTCATTTAAATCTGTATTTCTTCACTGTGGGTATCAAATGAAGCAGAAATGTTTCTATCCCCCTCTGGCTGTGTGTGATCCAACACGTCTGGAGTTCTGTTTTTCTATTTACAACCCTGCAGCATCTCTTATGACGAATGTGTGAGAGTTGCAGGAGGCCTGGGATATAGATACAGCAGGGTGATCATTAAAAGCTGATTCATGAAGAGAAGCAGGAGAGAGACTAAGGAAAGGAATATATATATATATTTATGTCCTTCATAAATATATATATATATATACTCTATGCGTGCGCTGATGTGCAGTATTTATGTGAGAGCCTCATTTCTTTTTTCCTACCGCGCATTGATCCGCCCACAAATCCCAACCATCTAAAATCACATACAGATCTAAAAGAGCAGAAGGGAGGGGGGGTGGAGGGTGGGCATAGTTGTTCATTACAGCCTTTCTTCTATGTGGAGGTAGAAAGTGAAATGGTAGCTTGATGGCCACTGTTTCCATGGCAACGCTGTTAGAGCAACCTCTGCCCACAACATCTCAAAAGATCAGAGATGTTATTTTTAAAGTAACATAAGACACGATTGGTATCTGGAGCTTGAGAAATGAAAAAGAATGACAAGACAAAAACATTCTCATACAGAATCAGACTTCAGCACGTGTTCGCACATAGAAAAAGGATCCCGCTCCGTCAGAACAAGCCTGTCGCTCCTGGATGAAATGCAGTGCGGAGGCCGTGACATCCGCGTCTTTGTGCGGGACTTTAATAGCAGCAGCGTCGCTCCACAACGGGCAGTAGAGAAGCTGAAATGTTGTATATTTTTTACTTTAAAGGTCCAAATGATCACCCGCGAGACTCCCTGCAAGTGGTGAACACCATAAATCCAAAGAGTCTCACTGTTGCTGCGGGGTGGTGAGAAAAAATAAGTTGAGCCCTTAGACGTGTCGGTGCACTGTCTGCAAAAGGCTGCGGCCTATCGGAGCACACAATAGCTCTCATCATTATCTATTGAATGTGAAGCAAAATGAAAACATTATCCTTCAAATGGAAGACTGAACACGAGTGAGCACTGTGCTGGCGACTGAAGGGAGGAGTGTGTAACTAAAAAACAGAAAAAAAACAGGTAATAATTTCACAGATTGTTAAATGATGGATGACCGCTAATTTATGCTTGCTATAAAAAGACACAACACACAGTTACAGATAATTACATGCATACACAGGATATTTATTCACATTCATTACTGAGATAAAGCCGGATAAACACTTATAACAAGACCACCCATTTAAACTACATTGTTTAAAGGGCGCCTGTTGTGCTGATTTCCACCTCTAGATTTTTATTCAGGGACTCCACTTTAGTATCTCTGCACAGTTCACAGTTAAAAAAAAAAATCTTATTTATCTCATACTACCTAATTTAAATCTCCTCTGTTGAGTCTCTACCTGAAAACGGGCAATATTAGCTCCTGTCTCTTTAAGGCCCCTCCCCCTCCCTAAAAGCCCACTGTTTTCTGATTGGCTGGCTTTCAGGAAGTATTTGCTTTTGAGCACCACATCACCCTCTGGTCAGTGTTTTTCTGAAAACAAACTGTAAACATACCAAATAAAAGAGTTTCTCGTTTTTGCTTTGAAATGGCAATGTGTCAAATCCATCTGCACGTGTGTGGACCTGAAACCAGCCTGGGATATGAGCGCGACAGCACGAATATCTGCATCAACAAGCATTCCAAGAGGACGCCCCAGTTTGGTGAATATTTCTCTCATTTCATGTTTACCTGTGTGACGTGACAGCTGTTATTTGGATGCCGGAGCACATTAAATGTGAATACTCAAGTAGACTGCACGTATATTTACCAAGAAGACCATATTTTTGACTTTGTGTGTGTGCTTTGCCTGGAGCAGTTGTCCATCTGCCAGGCATGAATGTTTCATAGGTCCATTTGTTGTAGGCTGAAGCCTGAGATTTTGGGATTTCACATGGATTCCTTTTACATACCTTTACGTTATTTTTCGAAAGAACTAGCCACGTTTGGCTTGTACATCTAACATTTTGACAGAAAATAAACAGTAGTAGAGAGGCCACTGGAAAACCACTGGAAACACTGCATTTTGGTTCACTGGGATTACTCATATCTACGTTATTTGAAACTTTGAGCATGTTTAATATGAATGATGATCCAACGTTCTAAAAAAATACTCTATGTCCCCTTTACTGATGAAAGTTTTCAACTTTTTGCTATTGTCTTGACGAGTTGTGAGCTACTAGGACGTCCCTAAAAGTCAAATATTGAACTCAAACAGCAGTTGACAAAACAGTCGTATAACAGTATCTCCTCTGTACCTGGAGCTTGTTACCCGGATACCACGTTAAAGTTAATAATTTCTTAGAGCACTGTGCACAGGCTGCAGTTCTTGCACTT
Organism: Chelon labrosus; assembly: GCF_963514085.1. NCBI lineage: Eukaryota > Metazoa > Chordata > Actinopteri > Mugiliformes > Mugilidae > Chelon > Chelon labrosus. The sequence continues at coordinate 17,847,238 of NC_140342.1, read as the reverse complement.
AAAAATTTGGCCACCAGTTTTCTCTTGTTTTTCTGTCTTTCTCTTATCTATCAGTCAATGCCTCATTTGATGAGACCCACGAATCCAAAGCCGATCCTCATCCCCTTCTCTCACCTGAAGAAGCGCTTCAACGTGTGTCTGAGTGTATACGGCAATCCCAATGCAGCGCTGCAGGCTCCTCGATGGACACACTTGCCAGCATGTGTTTCCATGGAGACGCGGTTCGCTCACGCGCCCCTGCAGCTCGTGTCATTGACTTCAATTAGTGCAGAAGGCCGTCTTGCCTAAGCACATACTTACGCAGTGAGCCAGCCTCAAAGGGTTGGGAGAAAATTGTCAGCGGAGATCTGAGAGCATGGGATGTATAAGAGAGGGCTTCAGGACGACAGGGAGGCTTTGTGGTGTAATGGAATTCATTTAAATACCGGGACGCTGTCAAAACATAAAGAGTGACATTTAGATTTAAGACTCCTTCAGTGAGATTACAAAGCTGTCTGTCCTGTCAGACACATATCATTTCCTATAAATTGTGAATTTCATGTAGGTGTTTCTCTAACATGAAGTGTAGTTAGTGTTCAGGGCTTTTAATAGCCAACACCTTTTTTTTTTTTTTGATTCAATTAGCAGGAACCATGCCCAAACCAGTTTCATTTTACTATACTGAAACCCTTTTCTTCCTGTGAAATTAAGGTAGTGTTACTCATTGAGTTGCACATCAGTATCCGTGACAGTAAGGGTCAAACTGCTTCTCCTTTCAGAAATTGGAAGAGTTTAGTAAAAGTTAAAGGGGAGGTAGTGGTTATCATACAGGTTAGCCGCAACATCCTCGGTTCACTTTTTCTGCACAGATGATCCAACTTAAATGCATCCATAATGCTTCCAATTTCTGGGTTTATGCTCTAGATGTCACCAAAAAGAGGCACCATGAAAAGAGACAAGTAATCCAGAAGGGCCTATGATCATCTTTCAGTTTCAAGTGCTAACATGCTGATCTTTTGCAGGTTTAATAGCTTAGCTTGTTAGCTCATACTAACATTTTAAAGGGGAATTACCGTTTTTTACAACCTGGACCTTATTTCTGGCTTAAAATATAATCGTTTACTCACCCATATAACTTTGGTATCATTTTGGAGACGATATTTACATCTGTGTATATCCATATAGTGGGAGTCCACAACCTCAGAATCAGAAAAATATTCAGCAAATAAGCAGTAGCAAATTACAGGTAAACACAGATGACATCATCCAGGTCAGAGGTTAGTAGGTCAGTCTACAGACCCCGGATGATGATAACAGGTAACTCCGGACTCAACAGGGAATAGCGCTAGCGTATCATAACAAAATATTGGTGAAATGAATGAGTTTCGTGGCAGATTATGTGTTATTTAGAGTCTGCGTTTCGGTGCCCCATTCACTCCCACTATATGGATATACGCGGATCTAAATATCATCCGAATGACTCCAAATGACACCAAAGTTATATGGGTGAGTAAACGATCGTATTTTAGGCCAGAAATAAGGTCTAGGTTGTAAAAAACAGTAATACCCCTTTAAAGCACAATGCTGAGGCTGATGGGAATGTTATTACATTTACAGGTAATTCAGTAATTTATCAAAGCTTTGACTTGATGGTTGTAGTTGAAAAGTCATGGATCACTTGTTTTACAGTGTTGGGATGTCAGTGAGCATCTGTGGCTCTAGGTTTTGCGGTGTGTCCCGTACCACTGGCAGTCGTCGGATTTCTGTTGTCCACTTTTCAGGGAACTCCTCTTTGCAGCTTTTGGGTGATACCACAGCAACCAATGGATCTCTTTTAGGCTTCATCCCGCAGAAGATAAGTTCAGTTTCCATGTAGACAGGCAAAACCATTATTGGCGAAGTGGTGGGATGGGCCTTTAAAGTGATTCAACCTTGACTATCCCAACTCATTACGAACACACTCCCAGGCTGCATCTGTAATTACTGTGAACAGGTGCATCACTCAGCCTCGTCGCCACAGAGTTAGAGATTTAATTTAGAGATGCTGCCCGGGATATTAACCCCGCTAATTACAACAGCAAGCTCCACGTTCAACCACAGGGATGAAACGTTGTGGACCTCAGGGCACGGAAAAGCACACAATTACTTTCGCTTTTATTCAGAGGGGAGTACAGGTGGGCAGGATGTGGTGTTTACACAGAGGAGGCTTCCAAATTGAGCGCTCTGAGCAAATTGTGTGAACACTACAGTAGATGGCTTCTATTTTTGAGAACAGATTCACATAAACAGGGGCCTGCTGAGAGTTTAAACATACAATTTATCAGCTAAAAATGTGCCTTTAATGGACCAGAAGGTGCTGATTCACCAGTCTGTGCATGCACTGCAGAAGCTGCTGGACAACAAAATGTGCAGCTGTCGTTTCCTCTAATTATGAGCTCGCACATATTCATATAAGAAGTTATGTTTTATATTGATGTTGTATGCACTGATGTACAATATCAACAGTTTAAGCTGGCAAACCAGAGTCAAGTTTCAAATATTCCCTCTCTTTTAGCTCTGTCTTTGGTCTCCACCATCTCCTGAGGAAAACATCTTTGTTTGTAAAAATTCTTTATCGTTTTGTCCTGCACAACCACAGCTATTTTAATATGTATGGTGCATTTATATCACATGGCATTATACGCCAATTAGGCGTAACATTATGACCACCTTCCTAATATTGTGTAGGTCTCCCTTGTGCCTCCAAAACAGTTGTGACTCATCAGAGAGTGGACATTGGCCTTCTGAGGGTGTCCTGTGTTGTCTGGCAACAGGATGTTGTTGGTGGGGGACCTTTGGGTCCTATGGGTTGAGGGGAGTGGCCTCTGTGGATCAGGCTTGTTCCAGTGCATCCCACAGATCTAGTGAATTTGGAGGCCAGGTCAACACCTTGTGCTGTTCTTCATGTTTTTTTTTTAGTTGTTCCTAAACTGTTTTTGGGTGTGTGCCTGTTTGACTGCTGCCGTCAAGGAGTGTCATTGCTATGGGGTGGGGGTGTCTGGTTTGGTCTAGGTGGGTGCTACATGTCTAAGTAACATCAGTGGTTTTAATGTTGTGGTTTTAATGTTGTGGCTGATCGGTGTAAATAGTGATTGAAAAGACCACACAGGGTTACTGTATGTATAAGCCAATTAGATGGAGTAACTACAGTCACACTGAAGATCAGGTTTATACCATTTCCTTTCCTGTCAGGTGTAGAATTAATTTAAAATATTGCACATAAGAAGTGTGTCATTAATTCATGAACATAAACATTTATTGAAAGGCTTTTTCCAACTTTAAACTTTCTTAATACGATAACTGAGTAAAGAGTATAGTGGCTCATACTGAACTGAATAAGGAGAGAGCTCTATTTACGCATTTTCAAAGTAAAATTTGGTCAACATAGAGGCAGCGTGTCACAAAGGCCACGGACTGTTTTCCAGGTGATCTGTGGACGGAGCCGATAGAGAGCCTATTGAAAAAAGAGTCAATGAGAAAAAGTCATCACTTCTTTTATGCTTCTCCGTTCAAAGAATCATTTCAAAAAAACCTTTGAAGTATTTATTTTTTTGAAACCCACATGCAGCGCATTCAACTTTCTTTTTACCCTTTTCCTCTCTGACACAGTTTCAGAAGTCGGTGGCGTTTTTCATTTCATGTGCTTCTTGCGTCAGAGTTTTATTATTATCATTATTATTATTACTATCGGGAAACAGAATAGGGCGATAGCTAGCTTGTGATCTTTTATTCATCCATTCGTCCTCTTCTCACTCCTCGCCTCCGCATCAGGGAGCTCAGCATCTGACAGGCCTCACCGAAAACCACCAGCTGGAGTGACAACAAGAGGAGAGGAGAGGAGGAGGAGGAGGAGGAGGAGGAAGGAGGAAAGAAAACGAGAGGAGAGGAAAGCTGTGTGTCTGTGTGTGATGTGGACAGGAGGGCAGTCGGGGCCACAATGTGCTGACAGCAGCCCCGGCCCTCAGAGCAGAGCAGATGGTTCGGACAGGACTGGCCGTGGCTCTAGATCAAAACTTAACCTCTCAAAAGTCACAAGCTTTGAATAATATGAACTTTCGGGGTTTCCAGTTAACTTTGTCCTCTTTATTTCTGACCCCATTCTCTCCAGTGGTCCTGTGAAGTATTAGAAACTCCTAATATGTAGAGGCAAAGCTCTGACATGCTATTTAATGATAAGACTTTTGTTTTTTTCTGATGACGTGTGCAAGTAGATTCAAACTGTTATCAGTATTATTCATACTGGTTCCAACACAATGAGCCAAAATGTCTTTTCCACCAACGTGAAACATGAATTTTTAATCTTCTCATTGCTAGACGGTGATTTTGTTGCTATAGCAATCCAGAACATGAAACACAACTTTAAGTATATTTTGATTGTCATGTCAATTCATATTGGCGTGCCCTGCGGTCTGAAAACCAACACTGCGACAAGTTATAGTTTATGGTTAGGGTTTGTGATACGGTTCGTATAACAGTATCTTACCAGTTTAATTTCCTCTAGAAAAACAAAATGCAAAGGATAGCATCTGTCTACCATATTTGTATTTCCTCGCTATTTGTCAAAAAAAAAAATGAACACGCACCGTTTTGTAATAACCGGCTTGAAACAGCTTGAAAAACAAAAATGCAGCAATTTTTATGTTGGTACAAACAACTTTTCGGTCCTTTGTATTTTCACCGGTAAAACATTTGCATCATTAATATATTAATGGATTCATATTCACAAACTACCATGAGACTGGAGTGGGATTTCATAGACAGTGAGACCAATTCACAGAGGAGGCCTCTCTCTGCAGGTGATTTATTCAGCACATTGTTTTGGTTTTGCCTCTCGCAGCTTTACTTTTGGATTCAGTCTCAGTGCTCTCGCCAGAGACGATTTTGAATCGGTGAGGAGAAGCTATTAGTCTTGGTCGCTTGGTGCAGAAAACACTGGTGATGCCAACGCTCTTACAACTCAGACTGTCCACATATGTGCAATACTACCGTGCTGGCAATAGCATTTAGCTCAACGCTCTTCTGTGTCTGAATACAGAGCTACGTTGCAGAGCTGCTAGCATGGCTTTTAAGTTAAGGACACACCAAACGGACATTAATTAACTAGGCCTACTGTGACGTTACCTCATGTCATTTGTGTCTGGGCCACAGTGTTGCACACCACAATGACTACGGCCCATGGCTACCCTGCCATACACCTATAGGCCTAACCTTCGCATCTGTGATAAAGACTTTGCTTCTGCATTAGACTCTACGCAGACCCTAATGCTGTAGCCTGACGTGCACCTCCCTTTGAATGTAATGACGGGTCACAGCGAAACAGGCTGCAACAGCTGTGATTGGTCTGCTTGGTAGTAGCGTATTTCTGCTTTAGTATTTCCGGCTGCTTCTCCATCTCTGCAATTTTCCGATTGATTGTTTTGGATCAATAAAGATGGAACACATCAAGGAAAAGTTAACTGAGGAGGCTCAGCGATACAAACATTTTTTACAACTCATCTGTTGCAAAATTTCAGCGAACGTTTTAGTCGCCATTGTTGAAAATGAAGCAGGAACTGACTGGCAAAAAAAGATACACAGCCGACTAGTGTTTGGGAAGCGTTTTCAGCCTAAGTGGCTCACACTGACGTAGGCTTCGTGCGTAGGTAACGCCGTCTGTGTCCCACAGTATTTTAAATTAGCCTTAAGAGCTGCTATTAGCTGGGAGGCTAGGAGGTCTCACTAGTGCCAGTGGTGCTGGACATAGCAGAAAAGCTAGGGCCACAGATGTCCAACACTGGGAAAACAGTCGTCGACTTGGTGTGACGCGGTCCTTATAGGGGAATTACTTTTTTTTACAACCTGGACCTTATTTCTGGCATAAAATACCCATATAACTTTGGAGTCATTTGGAGTCGCTCAGACGATATTTAGATCCGTGTATATACATATAATGGGAGTGACTGGGGCACCGAAACGCAGCCTCTAAATGACGCATTATCTGCTGCGAAACTCGTTCATTTCACCAATATTTTGTCATGATACACTAGTGCCAGCTCTACGTCTGGAGATACTATGTGAAATTAGAGTTATCATGTCAGCCTCAGATGACGTCACCTCACTGGCTCACACTTCATCTTCACTCAAAGAATAAACCACCTGTCGCCTCTTCTCACTTCTTTCTGTCCTCATCCATTCATCATATGGCTGTCTGTCTTCCTGCCTCTTTTCACCTCTCTGATTTTGTCTGTGTTCTCGTCTTTCATCCCCACCATCTCTACAGCCGCCACAGCGCAACCTGCACAAACCTGACAGGTGAGCGCTCTCCTTGTTTCATCAGGAACTCGGTGTCATCTAACATCTCTGTCAGTGAAATGATGAAGGCCAGTAACATCAGATATTTCTGGCATTTTCCCGTCCCTCACACACACACGCACACACAGACACACACACACACATTCACACCGAGAGCCCAAAGTTGCCATGACAATATGATGATAGGGGGTAATGATTGAATGACTGAGGTAGAAATGTACATGTGCTTTGATTTGATTGCCACAGATTGCCGGGATTTCGACTTTCACATCACAGATAGTTGTTATTATTCCAGTAAGCGCTGAACCCATTTAAATCTGATACAAACCGAGGCAGCTTTCAGGGTGTGGTATCATTGATTCCGTGAGTGTTTGTGCTAGATTTTCTGTTTAGCAAGGTTACTGAATTTCAGTTTATTTTTGCACTCGTAAGACATCTACTGTGTCTGCTGATTAATGCAACTAAGCTGGAGGAACAAAAACACTGTAACGTCGGCCCATGTTTCACAATGACTAATTTGCTTTTTCTTCCCTTTTAACTCTTGTTCGTCAGCTCCCTAGCAATGTTTTTGTGGATTCTAATGTTTATATTGGATAATATTTAGGTTTTTATGCAAAAAGCTCTAAGCACTTTAGTTTTAAAAGAGTACCGTAATATTTAGAATAGAGCTATTTCCTAGAAGATATTTGTCTTCAGTACCAAAGAAGCTACTTCAACTAGTCAGCAAGTCCAGTTGCTTTTGGTTCAGCTCTGTTGTTTTGGATATCGTCCTCCCTCAGATTTTCTAGCTACAGAAATTACAGAAATATACAAAGACATTTTCACAGTTTAACTGGAAATAGTAATAACATTTAGAAATCAAATGTTCTTTTCTTCATGTTTATTTTTCTGTCTAAGTCTGACTGGAATTAAATATCCAGCCCAGATTAAACTCTTCCCACGCTGTAATAAAAGACTGACAGCATACAGCATGTATATATAGAACCTGCATAGAATAAGTGTGCAGTGACTCACCATGGAGTCACAGCATTGGTTGCAGTTATATTCCATTCAGACTGAGTTGCCGCCTTCACATGGGGTTCAGTTTACCATGTTCATGAGGAGAGTGAATTAGTAAATTGTTATTTATGCTGGCTTTAAACGGAGCTTGTGAACCTGCGGTTACAGCATTGGAAGTCAAGTCGAAAGATCTTAGCTAGACGACTGCTGACGTCTAGAAGCCACTGGGGCCAGCAGTTTGGCAAGATAACAGCACTAAATGTAGGAAATGCAAAGGCAAACTGAAAGGATGAGCCTGTTGTTTTCCTCACAGAGAAAACTATAAGACTAAATTACAATATATTAACATACCCTCCACCCAAACATGACCCCATTTGACGGCAGCATTAGTCACAGTTATAATATGTCTGAGGAAAAAGTTAATATTCTTACGCTCAAATGCATTTGCATTTCTTACGTGAAGTTTACTGCTTGTTTGTTAACTAAACTGTTACAGTTGCCTAGCAATGGTGTTACTGCTTGAACCCCGAGAATTTTGTCTAAACGACTCCCATTAGTGTCGTAACCACTAACTTATAAATTTTATGTGAAAGCAGTACGTATGTGTTTAAACTAGAAACGTGACTAAAATACTAAAAAGTCCTTGTTTAAATGCCGGGTTTAAAATGAAACAGTGTCTTCTGCTGTAAAGAAAATGTGATTCGACTGGTGGGATTTCAGAGAATGCAATATCTCAGCTCTAAATAAGTGTCAAACTTAAGTAAAAGTGAACCGTGTATACTCTGGCATATGGAAAAGCTGCACTGCAATCCCACATTTACAGTAAACATTGGCACATTAACTAAGGATCAAGCCACAACACTAAATATTGGGGATTGACACCTTGTAAAGTTATGTGATGACGCTGTGTGTATCAGCATTTGCTAGAAACGCCCTACTGTGTTCTGACTGTTTAGTATATTTTATTTTCCATATCCACCCAGTCGTACTGGCTGCGAATCAATACTATGACCTAAGCTTATTAAGTAATGTTTTCCCAAGTGCCCTCTATTATTGAAATAGATGCATCACGTTGTGAGCACAGCATGAGTTCATTAGTCCCAAGTTTAAAATTTGATGAAGTAAATTTATGCGGTGACATTGCCTGACACGTAAACTGGAAACCGCACAGGAGTTTATAAGGTCAGGGACGCACAACCGTTCACATTAAACACAATTTGAAATGCAGTGTTTATGCACTCATGTGTATAAGCAATGCTAACGGACACTTTGCACGGGTTGCTGTGCTGCATGTAAACAGAGAAAATACTATCGGGCATATGCACAGATAGAAGAGCACTGTGACAAAGAAGCTCCTGAAATATGCATTTGCAGGCAACCCTGATTTAATTAGCTGTTGCCTTGAGACCTAATCCAAAGTCATTTCTGAGGACACATGATGTAAACTAAATAATTCATGTCCTTCTCCAGTGTAAGTATGCGATGGAGGGAGAAGGAAAAGTAAACGCCTTGTGTCATCGTACACACTGGAAAGAAAGCTCCAACAAATGAACGTGGAATTAGAAAACAAAAGACACGTTTGACAAACTGAGGTTTCAATTTTATGATTCACGCCTTGAAAGGATCATTTATACACAAGTTTGTGGCTTGTGAAGCTATTTTAGAGTTTCAGCAAAGTTGTGTTCTCCACATGGTGTCATTGATTTGTTTCCTTTCCCAAACCTTTGGTTCCCATGCATGCCTTAAAAACCACAAAGCACTGAGAATGCTTTTGGTTTAGGGCTCAATGATACACACATGTGTCGCATTGGGACTAATCAGTGGATTGGCTATAAATATAAATATATATATGTGTTCCTTCTGCCTGTTTGGCTTCCGCCTTAAGAAGAGCTGACAATCGTAGTGTGCAGAAGGTCTTGTTTGTATTTAGTTCTGGTCTTCCCTCCAGCGCCGACATAAGCCTGCGTTTACATTCATTTGCATATTTGCCTTATGGCAGCTGGCTAACAACGATAAAACTTTGAGAGGTTTAGTGCCTTGAACGGAGATCGTTCCTGCTGATCCTGCTGGTGACTTGAGAGCTCAAGTGTCTGGTCTGATTAAAGCAGTCCTTACTTTTTCCCCAAAGCTAACCTCTTCATATCGCCTGCACTTCATTCAGCTTCCCCTACATGCCAAGCTGCTCATCAGCATTAGTATGTAAAGTTTGGAGAAGTGCTGTAATTCCCAGCACCGCTATGCACCTCCTCAACCTGACTTGAATCAGCCTCAGAGGTGGAAAACACTTGTGTGGGTGGCCCTTTACAACTTTCAGTAGGATGTGAGTGTCAGAATGGTTTGTGTTTACGTATAAACTTGTTTACACACGAATATTTTTCCATCAACCCGACTGAAATCATCCTGATTAGTGACTCCGACTTGTTTAAAGGGATCAAAATCATCAAAGAGAAAATAACTTTTTGACATGCGATCCCTCTGTGGAGAGTCAAATGTGACAGAAATGTTATGGAAAAACATGGAGAAAGATGTTTCATTTTAACCTAACTTTATTCATTCATTCAGCAGAAAAAGATGACCAAGACACAGACACGTGTTTTTAATAGAGATTCAAACATTGATCTTCTGAACACATCATTGATTGTCTCTGTCCCTCCTGGGACTTCACCACGTCACCCGATCTTTACCCCATGTTGGGCAAACATAAGCAGAAAATACTTATTTATTACACTCAGAGAGAAACTTTATGTTCTTTATAAATTAGGTTTATACGTCCTTTTGGTGTCCTCTTCTCTGCTGTGCCTCAGCTCATCAGACTCGCCTATCGCTGGCTGCCAACATCTCATGCTTGTTCTCATCACTAAGCTTTAAGAGCTGCACAGCAAGTCTTTTCTTCAGCTTTCCAAACCAAACATCTGTCTGTGTGTGTGGTACCACATTTTTTTATTATGATTAATAGCGTTTTCACACGGATGATATCAAATGCATCCTCTAACATACTGCATGCTACCGACAAAAAAAATGATAGCCCGGGTTATTGTCGATGCACGGCACATTATTTACAGGCAGACTATTTTCAGGAGCTCCTACAGAGAAAATGATACTCAGTTGTGTCAGTGATAAAAGTTGCAGTGTGTGCTTATTTGCAGGCATTCAACATGAGCTTGAATACATTAAAACTCGTTCGTCAATTTCACACGCTCACATGTGAACTAAAGTCCCATTTAGACTTCATTTAAAATGCTACAGAAGTTATTTAAGGAACAAGAGAGTTAAAAAAAAACTAAAAAAAAACATCATGTTCTTTCTTATTTGATGCAAGAGCTTTAATGATTTCTCCTTTTTCAAAAGTACAGCCCGGGAGCAAACAACTCCTCGTGTGACTGATGTCAATGTTAATGTGCATTTGCATTTCAATGCCGGTTTAGTTTCATTGTATCTGGAGCTCGGATGTGCTAAAACCAACACATTCTGTCCACTTGTCACTTGTGCTGCACACATTTCCACGCTTTCCAACAGCTCTGTTAATGTAAATTACACAATTATGTAACAGCTTCATTAAAGCAATGACCCGATCGCTGTGAATTAAACGCATACAGGTAATTTGATTCAAGTGTTTACATATTTAACTGTAACCTAATTTTTTTTCCAATCCCAGTTCATTTTGTGTCGTTAGTGTGAAAAAAAGAAAAGAATATGTAATCAGGAAGCATGTTAGTGACATAAAATAAGATAAGAGAGGGATAAAATGAAATTACAGAAGCATTAATTCAGATCTTTAACCAAGACACCAGACACATGTGTGTAATTCAGGCTTGTTAAACGATTACACTTACACAAATTTAACCTCAGTTCAACTCGTAATGCAGTAATTAGATTCATGCTTTAATCTGGTTTTGATCACTTTCTTAGAGCTGGGTTCACATATTAATGGGGCGCTCCGCTAACTGTAATGTGTGCCTGAAATAACGTTTCCAGCAACCGAGGAAGAAACGCTGAAACAAACCCGTCTAATGAAGGAAGTTTGTTCTGTCACCCGGTTTCACTCAAACACTCTGCTTCTATAGCAACGGCTGCTCGCGGTCCAAAGTGTCCACTTCTTCCTCCGTTTGTTTTATCTGAAGGCGACTTCTGCACATTTATTGGCGTCTGAATGTGAATGATCACGACAGGGGATGCTGGTTACATTTTTAGAGGTGTTCGTCAAGGTAGGGAGGTGATTTATCCGTCAAGGGTTGCTGGTTATGAGCCGTGTCAGTTGTGCAGTATATTGGCTCAGTTATTGTTGGTTATATAAAAGCTGGACTGTCAGTTCCATCTGCTGCCTTATTAGTATCTACAGTCATAGGCTTTGACATGTAGGCTCCTCCTACGTCTCAGAACTCTTATCTTTGCCACCACCTGCACTCTCTCACTCTCATATGTAATCCAGTATCCAGTTCTCCTTTGTATATGTCATAGTAGCTGATATACAGACATTCTGTTTTATAGAAAGAAACCTTTTAATTACTCTGATGGTAAACCATCTTTTGACAGACATCTTCCTTCTCTGGCTAATGTGCGAAAAGTTTGAATTTTGCAGCACAAATGAGGCAGAAATAACTGTGCACGGTGGTAAAGTATTCTGCTGAGACTGCCAGTCCTCCTTCATAAACATGCATTAACACTGAATCAACAGTAGGAGGAGGTAGGGGCGGTGGAGGGATCAGCAGAGGAACAGTGATGTTTAGAAGTTATTCACCACACAGAGAATTATGTGGGGTAGTTTTTGCAGGACTGAGTCCAAATAAAATCGAGACCCTGCGTGCCTGAATGTCAAGCTATTTGTAGAGTTGCTTATCCCCGCAGCTATTTCTGCAGGCGTGTTGTTTTTGAGTCTTTTGGGATTGAAGTCATCCTTGCAAGGTTCCAGTGTACTGATTCACTAAATTCAGTGTTTATTGGAATCACTTACTGGCACTCTCTCTTGCGCAAGCTGCAGAAAACAAAGTGAACTATGAGTGGCAGGCCTTCAGTGACCTCCAACCTTATTCAAAATACCTCTTAAAGGGGAACTACCATGTACAACCTGGACCTTATTTCTGGCATTAAATATGATTGTTTACTCACCCACATAACTTTGGTGTCATTTGGAGTCGTTCGGACGATATTTAGATCCACGTACATCCATATAGTGGGAGTGACTGGGGCACCGACACGCAGCCTCTAAATAACACATTATCTGCCACGAAACAACAACAAACCGCTGCACGTCCGCAAATCGATAACAGGTAACTCCGGACTCAACGGGGAATAGCACTAGCGTATCATAACAAAATATTGGTGAAATGAACGAGTTTCACGGCAGATAATGCGTTATTTAGAGGCTGCGTTTCGGTGCCCCAGTCACTCCCACTGTATCGATATACACGAATCTAAATATCGTCTGAATGACTCCAAATGACACCACAGTTAATGTATACGGGCGAGTAAATGATCATATTTTTTGCCAGAAATAAGGTCCAGGTTGTAAAAAACGGTAATTCCCCTTTGATACAATCATTTTGACGCCACTGCTATAGAAACCACTAAAACGTACGGATACTCAAGAAAACAGGACGTTGCATCGTGTCATATAGCGAGATGAATGCCATTACTAAAGCATCTAAATTCAGAAAGTCTCTTCTCACTCATTGCAGCCAAAGCCGCACACAAGTGCCACACACAGCAGAAGCATCAATGTCGACCCAATAAAATGGCAAAAATACACATTAAAGATGTAAATTTTTTTTCATTTTACTCATCAGAACTTCAAAAACAATTTAGAGTTCTCCTCACAGCGCTCATAGTTGCTGACCTGAAAGTGGCGGACACACCCTGCATTTCCCTGGCTGGGTCAGGCGAGCTAGCTCCAGGGTTGTACGGCCTTACCTCACATTATCCAGCTTTCTAAGCAGATCTGCAACAAAATCGATAGCCCCTCCTCCTTCTGCCATCGTGGGTTAACGGGGACCATTTGGTTGTGCAGCTAGTAACAGATGAACATGAACCGTTAGCTTGGCCTAAATGGAGCGGCTCTCTGACCCTCCAACCATCGGACGCGAGAACGCTTGGCTAATACACCTTCACTTGAGCTCAGTGAAAATGTCTGCTGTGATAAAGGTCTGTTTTAATGCCTGACAACTGCACGGCAGCAGAGATTTGTAATCAGCCACCGATCTGAAACTGTATTTGTAAGTGTTTGTGGCTATTTGCATCACGATACTTTTCTGAATTCTTCATCCTGTCGTTTCTCAACAAACGCGACGGGAAAAGACAGACATCTCAATTCTGCACATAACCAACAAATAGTGTGTGTGTGTGTGTGTGTGTGTGTGTGTGTGTGTGTATTTAAAGCCTTTCAGACTCTTTGTCTCCATGACAACTGGGACGTTTTGTTCCTTGAGTTTTCTGATGCCATGTGAGACACATCCGTTGAGTACAGCATGTAACTGTTTGAAGCTGCTTAGTGACTGTTTTGGTATGCCTTTATGTCAGACATGTAGCTGACATGTTTGTAGAACATGAATACATTAGTTGTAATAGCAAACCTAATAAATTGCACTGCATAGTATTAATGAACGGATACACAACCCAGCACTTTCCCTGTGATTCTAAGACAACCTGTTTCTGTTGCTTTTCCTTTTGATTGGTTTTTCTGCACTAATGTGAATAGACGTTGGTATTCAGCTTCTCTTTTAGTTTGATCAATTATCCAGTTGGAGGGCGTTCGATTTTTGCATGTGGACTTTAAATTGGTCAAGTATAGACGCACAAAGTTTGTTAAAAGAATTTCTTAGAGACGGGAAGCTGATCAGAAAGTAACAATGGATAGCCTTGTTAAATAAATAATATAAATAACTTGCCCAAAGTCTGACCTATGTATTCTGCAGTCTTCAAATTCTAAATCATAGACAGAAATATTAAAATTAACAAAGATATTTACATATTTTATTCTTGCAAAATCTCAATTATGTCCTTAAATCACTGTGAGGAGGTCTGTACGTTGGACTCAAAGAAAGGGAAGCTAACAGCGATTATACACCAACCGAAGACACAAAAGACACTAATGAACAATGATCTCCTCCTTTAGAAGCCCAGGAAGCTGAAAATGTGCGAAATCCTCCGGGGTCAAGAGGATTGGCTCTGCTGGAGTTGTTAGCATAAAAATGAGAGTCTACAGTCATGCTGAAGTGGCAGCTCTGGGAGAGTTTGGGCACAGCTTAACTGCATGCTCAGTACGGTTACATGCACAGCTGACATGATGATTAGCAGGTATTATTTAATATGTTCGGGTTTTATTTTAGCAGGTTGGCATTAACGTTCTCTAATTAAGTCTAAAAATAACAGTACATATTAGGCTGATGTGGTTAGTTTTGTCCCCTATCTTGCTAGGATACATCTGGGGCGTCACCGTGGTGTGGTGGTTAGCACTGATGCTTCCCTGTGCCTGAGAGTAGTTAGTGTACTGAGCAATAAGATCCACCAGGGATCCCCTAACCAAGCTTCAGAAGTCTTCTGCAGAGGCGTGCCAGAGGGGCGAACATCCCAGCAGCATTTCATCCTTCAGACCTGTTGTGGTAGAGCAATTATAGTTGTTGAAAGCTACTCAAATAAAAGGCACATGGCAGCCTGCTTAGAGTATGTCAAACCACATTCAAAGGAATCGGATCTGATGAGTCAATAATTCAAGTCTGCTGGGCAGTGCATCCCTACAGTGAAGCACGGCGGTGGCAGCGTCATGCTATGGTGATTCTGGTTACAGCTGAACCAGATCATACAGACAGGCCTGAGACAAGCCATGTGGCGTGGATTCAGGACGAATATCTGACAGTGCCTGGGTGGTCCAACCAAATTAAAACCCATCAGAACATCTGTGGACAGAGACTACAAAGCCTTACAAAGCTTGAGAGGATCTACCAGGAAGAATGAGATTAACTGCTCAGCTCCAGGTGTGGAAAATGCGTATTACATTAAGTACAGATTTCAGTGTTTTGTTTTGTTTTGCTTTTTGTTTTTGCTTGAATATGACTGAGCTTGTGCACCAGCCTCCCTCAATTCTTTCATGCCATGCCCTGAAGAAGGGATGTGCCACCAAGCATGTGCATTTTCTTAAATGTTTTTTCTGCACTGAACAAAGCTGAGTTTAGGATTTATGGATTTGAAAAAGTTAAAAAAAAAAGTTAAAAAAAAAAAACAGCTCAATCGCGTCAACAAACATTTTAAAAATGAATATTCAGACACATAGCAATGTAGCAAAGCAGTTTGTTCTCTAGCTTTAAGGAGATTCATGAGATCTCAGTGATCAGATCAGGCCAAATGGTCATTGGAGCGTATTGAAAGCTCCAACTGCTGGAACAAAGCCTGGAGGTCATGCAGCTGGCCTCCACTTGCCTTATAATTAAGACAAGATAAGATAATCCTTCATTTATCCCACAGTGGGGAAATGTTCAGCGTCACAGCAGCAGCAGACAGTTTTAGGGACAGCGCACACAGGAGATTTAAAAAAAAAAAAAAGCGAATATTAAATAAACAAAAATAGAAAATTAAAGTCAACAGAAGCTGCACATAAGGGAATTAAAGATACAAGCATAAGTATGTTTTTGCACACATTTTGCAGGGTTGGTTGTACAGCCTCACAGCAGCAATCAGTGGTGTGAAGCAGAATGACAATGATTACAGTGCGCATGTGGCAACCATTAATCAACTGAGCAACTGCATAGTGATCAGTGCAGCAGATCTTTGCTCAAAGACCTGTCTGAAGCCTGAGAGGGTAAATGTTTAGCATGGCCATGCAGGAGATAATTGTGATAAAAGGGAACGGAAATGGACTCATATTTGTTCCCAGCGGTTAACTCCTAACACGCTGCAGACTGAAGCAAAAGCATAAAAAATTAATCAGGTTTCCTAACAGTGGCTGCGTTTACAGAGACAATACATGTCCAAAATGAGTGAAATCATTCTTATTAGAGATTCCAGCTTCACTGTTTACGTAGAGGACAAATAAAATATACTGCTAAACAAAGAGACGACCCCCAAAACAGGAATGGTTTTGCAGGTGGAAGCCACTGACATTTTTTACCTCCTCATCTTTTCTGACTAGTTTTGTATTCGGCCAGGGTCAGTGTCACTACTGGTAGCACGAGGTGATACCTGGACTTTACAGAGGTTGCACAGGAAGTTGCACATCAATATGTGTTGCCAGAAGGTTTGCCGTGTCTCCCAGCACAGTGTCAAAAGCATGGAGGAGATTCCAGGAGACGGGCAGTAAGTTGTATAAGCAGATATCAGTATAGATATCTGTCTATGTATCTATGTATCTATGTATGTATGTGTGGAGCACTGACTGTGACAGAAATATAAAAGAAGAAAGTGACAACACCACATTCAGTAGAAGAAGGGAACCCAGATGGATCCACACTTTCAGTTGTCCTTCAAACATCTATTCCGGCCTCTGATTTTTTATCTTTTTTTTTTTTAAATACCTTATTTTGCTATGATTTTTCCAACCTGAGGTTTAGCCCACGAAGGGCAAACATGCAGAGAGAGAATGCATTCAGTCCAACCAGCGGGACACAGTCAGATCAAGTGTTTACATTGCTATTAGGTGCTAATATCCTCCTATCGAACGGATAATCAGCTGCTTGCACAACATCCTCAATCTGACGGAACACACCAATTCAGCTCAGGTGGTTATATTTTTCTGATTGGGCTATTATTCCAATTATCACCAGAATACTTGCGTCCTTGTAAACACAGCCTGTGACCGTCATGAAATGAGAATGAGAGTTCTCCCTAATTGTCTCTCTCTAAATTCTAATGTGTGCAGGAGATGCACAGCGTTCCAAACAAACCATTAAGTAAGACGCGACCTGCAGAACCCAGTTTGGAGGAGCTGTTGTAATCCTGTTGCCTGCCATCATTAGCGAAGCAGTGGCTAAATAATAAAAGCCACCGTGGTAAAAACAAAGACATCAATGCCACACTGTTTTACAATAAACAGAGTCACGCTGAATACAAATAGGGCTTAACTGTTTCCACGTGTGATTATTATTTTTTGGGCGATATGAATAGAACATGTTGCCGTGTAACACTTTAAACTCTGTTTGTTGCTCGTGTTTTACCACAAAAACCTGTAGCTGGGAAAACATATAAACCCCAACTCAGGGTCATTTTTGAGTATCCTGTGGACAACTTGCGTGCTGTATTTTCTGGCATATCAGACACAATCAACAATCAAAACCCCACTCGGCTCTTTGATGATCCGCATATGCTGACAATAACAACAGAGCAGAGAAACAGATCCTTGAACCAATTGGTCCCTCATGCTGTAGTTGTGCTTGCGTAAGCTACAGACCCATGAGTAAAAACACACGCGAGTATGCAGCGTACGTGAGACATGATGTAGCACAACTAAAAAGCTATCATGAGTGTTTCCAAAATGATTGTTGGCAGCAAAGCACATGCAAAAACAACATTCTTTCTTCTTCTGCTGCTTGTCCTGTTAAGGGTCACGGGGTCTGCTGGAGCCTATCCCAGCTGTCATCGAGCGAGAGGCGGGATACACCCTGGACAGGTCGCCAGTCTATCGCAGGGCCAACACAGAGAGACAGACAACCATTCACACTCACATTCACACCTACGGCCAATTTAGAATCACCAGTTAACCTAACAAGCATGTCTTTGGACGGCTGGAGGAAGCTGGAGTACCCAGAGAGAACCCACGCAGACACAGGGAGAACATGCAAACTCCACACAGAAAGGACCAGTCAGCCCATGGATTCGAACCCGGGAACTCTGTGCTAACCACCTCGCCACTGTGCCGCCCACAAAAACAACAAATAAATGCGAAAAAAAAAAGAAAAGAAAAATGGTCAAAAAGAAAAAAGAGAGACACATTATGCTAGGAGAGCGACTGGCTTGATATCAGTGTCACAGGCGCCTCCGCACGTTCACATGCAGTAAAATGAAAGTGCATGGACGTTCTACATTGGCCGTGCAGGATTTACGCTCTGAAATGGTTTGCATCATTGTTAATCGCAGCAGGTGCATCTGCTTGCTCATATTTCAGTCAGAAGTAGTCTTTTGTGTCTGCAGGTCTCGATACGAGACTGATTTGTTTCTGTCCTCGCCTGGAAATTCAGAAACATAACAATAAGTAGGCTACTTAGTTTTATCTCAGTTCAAGCAGTGGTCGTCCGCAGGGATTGGCTGCACCCAAAAAGGTCCGTAATGCTCAGATCAAAAAGTTTCTTTGCATGTTCTCCCTGCGTCTGCGTGGGTTCTCTCTGGGTACTCCGACTTCCTCCCACTGTCCAAAGACATGCTCATTAGGTTAATTGGTGATTCTAAATTGGCCGTAGGTGTGAGTGTGAATGGTTGTCTGTCTCTCTGTGTTGCCCTGCGATAGACTGGAAACCTGTCCAGGGTGTACTCCGCCTCTCGCCCAATGACAGCTGGGATAGGCTCCCCCCGCGACCCTCGCGACCCTCCAGAGGACAAGCGATTACAGAAGATGAGTGAATGAATGAGTATTAGTAAGATGAAATGTTTTGGGGAAGCAAAAGGGGGAAGGCTGATATGATTAAATCCTGCACACGAATGGTGAACCCTGCAACCAACAGGTAATCACCGAATGCAACTAAACTAAACTGAAAGGCTGCTCCTTTGTGTCTCAAAAATTGTGTGATTTTATTCAATTTTGAAGTATGATAACTTTAAGGGCACTTTAGTTTAGTTTAATTATTGGGATAAATGCACATTTATGGTCTAATCTCCTGCATGTTCTGGTCCAAAGTAGACATTACTTTGTTTTAACAACTAAAAAAGAAACACTGCACAAGAGAATTGTATTATGTTTCCACATATGAATCATAGTTATCTTTAAACACTGCAGTTTTTTTTTTAATAGTCACAGAGGGCTCTCTCCTTTAATTTTTCTTCATTTGTGTGGACGTTTGCATAATGATTTGGTTTCTTGGTGAACAAGAAACACACGCTCTTGCTCGCGCACACACACACACACACACACAGAGACACGCTCAAATGTCTCCCGCTGAGGCCCCTGATGCGTGATTTGTCACTCTCCTCTCCCACACCAGTGAACGAAAGGACCTCGTGACGACGTGTGTCATCCATTACAGAACATTTCGCTGAG